>NW_017298213.1:455599-475692 GCF_001594075.2 Trachymyrmex cornetzi | reverse complement strand
TATATATATATATATATATATATAAGCACAGGATTGCCTTCAATTTCGATAAGATTATTTACACTATAACGCAACACTATATAAAGATTAAGTTAGCTTATGGTCTGTCTTACAGACAGGTGTGCCAGTTTACGCATTGCACCCTGATTTTATATTAAAAATCGTATTATGAAAAAAATAAGAAAGACAATAATATAAATTAAACAGGTTTAGGAAATTACAAACATGTGCAACGATGTAATATCATCAATAATATACCCATTATTATTTAAATTACGCAATTTGAAAAATAAATCGTAAAAATTTTATTTAAAGAATTCGCGTTTTTAGTTGATTTTATATAGAAAAAAATCATAAATATATGAATTATGAGTTTTCATTTCTTTAATCATCTAAACTAAATAGATTATCAATATTAACAAAGTACAATGTTTAATTTCCGAGAAATAAGAAGATGTACATTGTTTTTAATCCACTCTTCTACTTTTAATCCAAAAGTACTATGCATGATTATATCATTGGCACAAAACGAAACATTTTTTTTATTCTGCTTGTTACGCGTGTGCGAGGATTAGTGAGAAAACCGGACTTCAAAATCTACAAAATGAAAATGACTGTCGGATTAAAAAAGCCCAGCCGGGATCAATAAACGAGGACGGGAAGGGGATGATATAAAGCGGAATAGAAAGAGAAAACCGGTCTGCTGTTCGCTAATTGGTAGCGCTAATTAGCACCGAGGTGTCGTCTCGAAAGCCCTCTCATACACCTGTAGACATAGGTTGCAATGAGCAGTGGTATGCGCGAGCGAAATTTCCACGTTAATAATCTACCGTACAATACACCTGCGCAAGGTATTATCTCATAAATGCACATTCGAAAACGTTGCTATCCACCCCTTGCCTTGTTGCTCTCTTCCTCTTTCTCTCTACATGCTATGCGTCCGCGAGTAATTAACCGGGCTATCTCTTCTCACCTCTGTCATTTGACTTGCTCACTCAGGGGAGAACGGCTAATTATCACTACGCGATAAAAAGTAAAAATCAACTTGTACCAAAGAACTTGAAAATTATGAAAATTCGCTTCTTCGTTTCGTCATTATCATTATTGCAGATAATCTCTGTCAATTAAAAATATTAATATGTGCAGACATAAATCGTGTTAAGAGTACTAATCTGTGCACATAAAGAAGAAAGAACAAGTAAAATTTGTGTTTTAAAAATGTGCTGTCCTACGAAATATATATATATATATGTATAAACATATTGAATACTTAATAATTTTTTCTGAATATAATGTAAATTATAATTTAATGCAATGAAAGACTAAATCCGGATTTCGAGATAGCGTGCGCATTAACGCATTTATATACTATATATGCTATTTTTGTGCCATGTGTGTACGATCCGCTTTTACTGGCGCGAGGAAAAACGTAACGGATTTGAGAGAGAGAGAGAGAGAGAGAGAGAGAGAGAGAGAGAGAACGGTTTTATTAATTAACAATTCAAATTATAAATTTATACCTGAGAAAAATTTGACATAGGCGTATGTCGCAATATAACTTAAAAATATTCTTTTTTGAGTATATAAAAAAAAGCGTATCGCCAGCAGAGAGAGAGAGAGAGAGATATCTTTACAGCAATAGATCACGATGATCTCCTTTCTGAGCGCTTCCATGACCCAGAATAACATGTTACTCTCAAGTCCCCACCGCCGCGGATATATGCGAGCGCATTTGCATATTATAACGATATCGATATCGTGGCACGTTAATGCCGTTGTCGCAGTACTTGCCGTATATAGCCGCGCACACCTGCGCCTGCCACCGGCCTGCTTTTGCGCGCGACATCGGCATCCGGCGATTGTCCAGTCGCCATCTCTTTCTTTCGCTCCTTGCGTGCGTCAGACTCCTTTCTCTCTTCCCTTTCTTTCCTCTTTGCTTCTTCTCTCTTTTTATCTTCGATAAAATGCTCACATCGCATCACAACTTATTGATTCTTTTTGCCTCATTATATAGACGCTTAACGTTCGCCACAGGAATGAAGTATCGGTACTCTCTAAATTCTTTGGAATGGAATCTTACTCTAAAAAGTGAAAATTGAGCCAGTAAAAAGAGTAGGAGTGAACTTCCGCGATCTTTAAAAGAGTGAGATCTTACTCTTCAAAGTGAGCTTTCACTCTAAAAGTTTTAGAGAATATATAGAAGAAATATGAGATCTTATAGAAAAACCAATGAATGATACCGTATAAACATGATTGTCGCAATATTGAAATATTAACTATTTTCTTTTACAGCGTGTATTACGTATTATATAATTTTTGGACATTATTATTTGATCTACCCAGGGTTGGGAAGTAATGCGTTACTTGTAACGACGTTACTTTTTCGTTACTTTTTCGTTATTTTTTTTTAATAACGCCGTTATTTTTGTTATTAGTAACGAAAAAAGTAACGACGTTATATTTTCTTTAGTAACGAGTAACGAAATTGACCTCGTTACTTGTATCGTTACTTCTTTGATTATACATTTTGATAGGTCACGACCGTCACGGTCAATAAGGTTATAGTAAATTTCGGATCGTCGTGAAATAGTTTGATAGGTCACGACCGTCACGGTCAATAAGGTTATAGTAAATTTCGGATCGTAGTGAAATAGTCAAACTTGTTGTGGAAAAATTCCTAGGATCAGTTTACATCTAGTGACTTATTTACATTATTCACGTTGGGATTCCCTGTAGCACTTGGGTGGGAAATTCCCACTGGGAATCTGAAGTCTGAATGTACTCATAGATGTTTCGTTTTTTGACTCAACAGTTAAGTGAGTGCTCATTGTTATTGGTATATTCTTTGAACGCAGCTAATGATTGTGTGAAAGAGTCTCAACAGTTAAGTGAGTGCTCACTGTTATTGGTATATTCTTTGAACGCAGCTAATGATTGTGTGAAAGAACGGAAGAAAGAAAAACGGAATATATGTAGGTAAGTAAATATGATTCTAATCTAATATAGTCGGATATATATAATTATTTAGAATATTCCTCCTAAAATCTTAATAAAAATATACTCATTAGAGTATAATTAATACTATTAATGCGGATAATTCGCGTGCTTAAAAGTTAAAATAGTGAATTGTTTTTAGCAGTGAATTTGTGTTTGTTTGTGTTTGTAAAGCAGAGAATTTGTGTAATTAAATCAGAACGTATACATAGCGCTGTATCGAATCGAGACAGATATCTTAACCTCTAAAATCTCGAACTTTTAATAACGTTTAATAACTTAATTCGCGAAGCCGATGTTTTTTGCCAGATTCATTCATTTCGTGCAAAAACGTGTCGAATTACCCTAATTTCATCAAAATCGGTGAGTAGACCCGTCTACTGCATAATTACAAAAAAACGTAACGAAAAGTAACAATTTTTTTATCGTTACTTTTAAGTAACGGTAACACGTTAGTTTTTAGAATCGGTAACGAGTAACGGTAACGAGTTACTTTTTACCGCAAATAACGTTAACGGTAACGCGTTACTTTTAAAAAGTAACTTTCCCAACTCTGGATCTACCTACTTTCTTTTTCAGTAAATTGTCACTTGAAAGGAAATAGAGTGAAATCTCATTCTTACAGATTGAAAATTGAGCCACTATTCTTTTTCATTCTGTAGCACAATTTTTACTCTTTAGAGTGAGATTCTACTCCAAAGAATTTAAAAAATACAATATTTATTTATTTTAATTATTCTTATTTTATTATTTTAATTGTTCTTATTTAAATGAAAAAACTTTCAAAAACTTTTCATACGTAAACTTTTCATTCAAAAACTTTTCATACGTAATACGTATTACGTATATTATTTTGTCTTTATAGCGAGACACAGAGTTTAATCTTACTAGTGTGAGGGAAAGTATAGTAAATTCAAAAGAATGAAAGAAAAAAACAACGATAGATGTAATAATTTATTTCACCGTGTTCAGATATTTATATAGATATCTGGAAATGGCTATGTGCATCATATATCACAAACGTACAACAAATGTAAATAATTAATTGACTTAGGAATATCAATATCTCGAATGATTTAGTGACAATCCACCGTTCACTGATACGATTGTAATATTAAACCATTGGTATTCATTCCCTTGAGATTGATTGGTCTGTTAATTAATATTGGATATTGAGTAGATGTTTAATAAATGCCAAGAAATATTTATTTTGCAAAATGAAATTTACGTAAGTTTATTATTACGACACGTCATAATAAACGTAATTGAGACACAGTCGCTAATTTTAATCTCACGTGTAAGCATTAGAATATACATATCATTTATACACGTAAATAATAACAACGTAATGTAGTAGGAATGGTGATGTAATAGTTTCGTTAAAATTAGAATAATTTATTGCATGCTCGAGAGCAGTGCAGATTTTGAAGCGCGGGTTTTAGAAGCGATGTCATGCTGGGAAGTGTTGCGATATTATCGTCGTAATTATTCCACCCCAGTAACGCCGGCCGGGTGGACGAGCAACGCGTTGAATGCCAATAGTGCGTTACAAGAAACTATTACCACCCATATATCATGTATATAGATATACATATACACGTTAAATTTAAAACGAACCAAACCCCGGTATTGTTTTGATTAATTATGATATAAATATTAAGCAACATCAGTTACGTCGATTGGATGATATTTATTTATCATCATAATTTTATCATTATTACGAAAAGAATCAAGATCTCGCTGCTCGCTGGAAATATTTAACGACCTTTATGGGTGTCATTTACGTTCTAAGTACTTAAACCTCGGTGAATCGTCGATCGGAGTGGTTACGGAGGAGTCGAAAATTCGAGGGTCGGTTAACCAATCTCTCTCCCTCTTGAATCGTCGCAGCGGGCGATCCAGAGCCAACAACAAAAGCCGAAATTGCGGAGCATTAGTCAAACATCGCCACGCCGTAAACTAAACACCGTTCTGATCCTTCTCTCGCCCTGTCTTTCTCTCATTGCCTCATCCGACCTCCCTACGAGAGCGAGTTATCCGCCATCTCACATCGACTGTCGATTCTCCTCTACTCGGAACAAGGCGGAACTTGGCCACCTGGTACCATCAAGAGCCCCTGGATAAAGCCATCAATAATTCACGATCGGCTAGTGCCTGTAGTTAATATATATATTACATCAATGTGCATTGTACCACATCTGGGCGCGGCAATGCGAACTGTCGCTCTTCGTTCCTGCTGAGAAAGGAGTGACTCGACAATAAGCATGAAAAAATTTCTAACGGAAAGAAAGAGAAAAGTGAGAAGCAGATGATATTTATTACATCATCCTAGCGCGGTGCTTTTCGATATAAACACGATCCGTGAAGGCTAGTATGAATATTTTATATTGTATCGATTATTTTTCCAACACGTTCTTTAACTCTTTGTCAGTTTATATTGTAAAGAATGCGCGATTAACTTGGCCAATTTTATCGCCGATCAATCTCTCGCCTTTATAATTCACACGCGACCTTCTCTGCAGCATTCAATCGCAGCTTGGAATTTTCGTTCTAATCTCTCGCCAACGTCTATCAGCTCTGTGACAAGTGCACTCGTGCCATAGTTTATTAATCTTATCGGCGTATAATAGGCATTGACTTTTGCGCAACTCTCGTTGCATATGAACGTGAAAGAGGCGAGCGAAGTCCGTCGGAATTAATAACTGAGAAGGACGTACGTCAGGTACGGTGTGATGTATGCATATTACATTATGTTAGCCGTTGCAGCAGCCGAGAGAGTCCCATAAATCTCGTCCGCGCGCGGCGAGTTTCGACGACTTACTTGCCCCTTCGATATGCTCGATCTCATAAATTTCTAGTAATCTACAGGAAATGTGAGCGGTCGACGGCTGTGAGTGCATGAGTACATATGCACGCGTACGCGTGTGCGTACTCACGTATGATCTCGCGACGAATAGGATGAATCACGTACGATCAAGTGGAAACAGCTTCTCTTCGTGGTTCTTATTAATTCCGATTCGATAGCGCGATTTCTCATGTATCCGCGTGTACCATTTTATTTGAGCATGTACTCGATTGCGTACAAGTATCCTCGCTAATTATCCAGCAATTTATGGTTCGTACGTGTACACGAATGTGTATAATTAGTGTACACTGTGAGCTAGATATTATTAATGGATGAATTAGTTAAATCTATGATGTCCTCAAGGATGAAAAGCGTGTCTAAAGTGCTACCTAATTGCTGGGCAACGGGCGTACAGAAGACTTAATTGCAGATTGCAACTACACGCGCAGCGAGACCGCAACAAATTGTTGCGTGGAAGAAGTCGATGAATTAGCGATACAATTGTTTTTATATAATGGTCGCTTTCTCATTTTCCACAATATCTTTACTGTATTAATTGCACATTCTATTTTTTGCAACTCTACCATTAATTATAAAACTTTAACCACAGTAAAAATCGCATTTTTATAAAAGTGGCTTAGAAGATAGTGCAGCTGTTGAAACGACGATCAATGTCTCATGTCGAAATCGAGACACGTATTCACTCGCCTTGTGCGTTGCCATAAATATCGTTGCCTCGTCCCATTACATTCAACTAATGCGCCGAGTTTTCCTTAGTTGGTAACTTCCGGCGTATAACTGACAAAGTGCCATTACATATACAACGTTAGCAGTGACGCTTTGTAAACGTAATTCATGCTGATCGTGACCTTGGATAACATCGTTCCACATGAGACTACGTGAATTGCAATAACAATTCATGGTGTATCATTGAAAAGAGTTTATGACAGACATCAAAAAAAGAAACTTTATTCTTATAATTTGCGTATTTTTAATTTGCCATTATTTGTCATAAAGTCGCAAATTTGCAAATCTTGTATTATATTATCTGTTAAGGTGGTTTTTTAGTAAAGTACCGAAAATTTGAGGTGCCTCACCAGGGCCCATCCAAAATTACAAATATCTGCATAATTTGGATAAAATTAAAACTATGTGTACATCGCAATGAAATAATATGGAACATACGATAGTAAATCTCTCTCTCTCTCTCTCTCTCTCTCTCTCTCTCTCTCTCTCTCTCTCAAGAGCTGCATCTTCATTGAACGAAAACAAAATGAGGTTATGTTTACTTTTCGAGGTTAAATTTATACACGTGCAAGGTTATACACGTAAATATCTTTCCAAAACCGTCGTTGACCTATTACTTTTTTGTGATAAAATTGACCAAAATCTGAATTAATATCCATAGTCATAATTTGTGCCAAAATATTCGTCAGATTTTTTTATTTTATTCAAGTATAGATCACGCATTGAAGTCTGTATAAATCGCAATATTATATCTTTGAATTACACACAGAAAAATATCATTCTATTGCTAAGAAAAACGATTGCTCAATTCACTTTCTTCTCATTAAATAATGGTATCTTTAACAAAAAATATTTTCTTGATAATAATCTTAAAATATACTTTATTAAAAGTTTTAGAAGCACTTATTATTGGCTGCTTTCCATTTGATGACACAAGTCGACACAAATGTCGTTCTATCCTTCTTGATATTCAGAGAGTGACAAAGATAGAACGATACTTGTGTCGATTTGTGTCGACTGTGTCTTCTAAAAGGAAAGCAGCCATTATATACTCGAAACGAGAATTTTTTTGGAGAATATTATAAAATTGATTGAAGAAGCGATTTTACATAATAAGCAAATCGATTGTTTTGATTTAATAATCTTGACTGAAGTGTTTCTGAATAAATTTGATGCTTGTGATAAACTTATGATAGATTAGCGGACATACGAACTTTTGAAATACTTGGAACAAGTCATTATTACTTGCGTATAGAATATATTTTTCCGTGCGTAGATGAAAATTATAAAAGTAAGGAAATTTATTATGATGTTGACCAATGAAATTATAAATATTTTAGGAAATTCATTCACTTTTGTAATTTTCATCTTGTATTAAGATACACACTCGACTGCCTTGGCAATTATGCAATGAAATTATTAGCATATCACGGATAAAGAAATCGTCGCGTTGACACGAAGGGTTACTTCCGCATTTCTTGATCTATCTACTTATTTTACGCAATATGAGCTCCCCTAATATTTTAATGGATCACTATGTTGATTATTTTAATCGTTTCCTCATTACGGATCGCTCCCGTATGATGTTTCGCGCGCGCCTCGTAAACGCGCACGCCTCAGCAATTACGTACACGAAGTCTTCTTGGAAACAATCCTTCCGACTGTCCGCCGCTGGGCAGCGGTGATGCGTCCATCGACGTACGTTCATCGGCTCACCCGTTTATACTGATCGTAATTAGATGAGCACATACCAATCGCAACGTTCGCCACCGTTCGAGTGCCTTCGACTCACCGCAGATTCCGATCGCGCATAATCGCACTCTCATCGATATGCCGACGCTAATGATCGCTTTTGCGTTATTCCACAAACGAACGTACATATACGAGAGGATTTTAGTGCTTTGATCAGTTACGGCTCTTAACCGCACGGTGAGAAGTGCATCCCTTTCAAGGGATGCAATTACGCCGTAGAAATTTTACAAATAGACGTTTCGAGTGGCTCTTGCGTGTAATTTGGTATTAGATTTGAGAGAGAGAGAGAGAGAGAGAGAGAGAGGGGCAAACAGACAGATAGACAAGGAGACAGTCGATATCGACGTTACATCGTGATTATAGCTGAATACATTGATCGGATTAACAGATTGAATACATAGACTCAATTGATTCCACCGTAATCTTATGTACATATTATATATGCATATCCTAACAAGTATCAATCTATCCCAACGGCGATCAGAACAAATTCACAAGCTTTTAATCAATATGCAATGAATGTCCTATGTCATTTAAATACAATTTTACAAGAAAATATGGTACGAATTGCTACAGGACGTCATTAAGATTTTCCTTACATCATTATATTTGCCCTACTACATAATTTATAGCTATAACTTGTTTCTTATATTAGCAATCTTATATATTGCATGTCGCAAGATACGTTGTTTGATACGATGTTAAAAATAGATATTCCATTTACAAAATCAGTAGTCTAATAAATTTATCATATCAAAAAAATTAATGTACAATTGTTAGAGAAATTTTTAAATACATTAGTCAACGATGATTTTATTAAATGGATAATTCTGATTGACTCTTATGTATTTTTTATATCGATTCTAAAAATGGAGTTAGAATTTATCTTATAAATTCTAATTTTTTGTAACTGAAATATTTCTTTTTGAAAATTTATACGTTTTGCTAGCAACAATTGTATGAGGTTTTTCTTAATTAAAATAATTTATTGTTGTTTAATTTTTTTATAATAATCAAGAAAATTATGTTAAATTCAGTTATTCCCTATCATTTATTTATGTCTAACGACAAGTAGAAACAACAGAAGAAATAAGTAGAGGAATTTTTAAATGCATGTTTACTTTGCGTTCCTCATTTTGGCAAACAGATTTGAAATCAGCTAAAAGAAGTACAAGATTATACATCCTATCCGATCAATTTAACAAAAATAAAATTTTATTGGCATCGAAAAGATATCACTGTAGTGTTCTGTAAAAAAAAGCATCTTTAGAGAAATGATTTGTTTCTCAGTGTTGCGAATGTGTGTCGATGCACTCGGATGTCTGAGACATCCGTGGTACCCATTCGCGGTAACGCGGCCGGTAATTCGGTTAACCGCCTCAACTCGTATGTTTTATCCTAATGAGAACAACGGTCGCGACCGATACGAGGCTCCTGGGAATTGGCGGCGTCGACTGATGAAGACGAAGAGGGAGCGGAGGCAGAAGGACGGGGTCGTTAAACTCACGAGAGAGAAACGCGGCTCTCGGGTCGCTCACGACACTGGACGGTGGCCGATACGCTAATTTAATTAGCAGGAAATGGACGAGCTGCCCGCTAGGATCCAGTGTGCGTGCGTGTGCCGCGACATTAATGCGTGAACGCTCTTGGAGGAGAGGATGGTGTCGCGGCGCGGCGGCGGGGAAGCGTAAGCCAATTCTACTTCGTTCGCATGACCGGGCTGCTCGAAATGAGCCTGTAATTTACGTATCGCCACGGCGACGCTATTTGATGATATCTGTGAAAATCAGCGATGCGCGCCCGCGATGGCTGGGAATACGTTGACAGTTGTGCGAAAGTAGCTCGCGAAATTGAAATTCGCCGAATTACCGAGAATCTTGATGCTATTAAGTGCACGAGTGATCTATGATCGTCGCGCTCATCTTCGTCATGCGGGCTGAAGGCGTGAGCGTAACTACTGCGGCATGACGAATGCGCGAAAGCAAGCATTGTGCACGAAAATATTCGTTTGCGATTATATCGCACATGCATCTTTACGTCTCATCTACCTTACGACGCGCCTTTCATATACTTTTAATTTAAAAGCGGAAATTGTGAGATTTATTACTACAAAAAATAGTCAAAATATATAGCAGTTACTTATTTTGTGCTCGACTTTACTCTTATTTACACTCTACTCTGTACATTACTTTATTTTAAATCAAAATTCGTACCTATTTATTTTTATATTCTTATTTTTATTTTAATTCCTAAATTTCATTTTTCTATTGTCATAGCTTTAGTAAGTATTTCATTGGTAATAAATATAACTTTAAACTTCACATGTCATATTTTAATCGATTATAAAATATTATATTAATTTTTTATTTTTCATGTTTTAATATACTTTATTATATTTGACTCTTACGTGCCCTTTATTCTCTCGTTATTGTTTTTAAACTTCACATTTCAGCGAAGATTTTTAAGTACAAGACACGTGATTACGAAATTTCAAAAATGAAAAATTTGGAAAGCATGCTTTTAATATTATATCTATTATTTTAAAATTGTTCGCTTTTTCACATATTTGACATCACGCGTTATTTCACATATTCGATAACGAACAGAAACAGAAACTTTAGTCATAACACGCACATTCATAGCTCGTTCCCCGTGACTTCGAGCAGTATCATTGTAACGTCTCATTCTAACTGATTATCTGGTGACTATCAGTCCGGTCAAAACACAGCTGGCAACCTGCTGGTCTCATATGAACCGATCGCTTCTTTATCTTCAATCAACAGGAAGAAATTACTCAGGAGAATGACATTGAGGTGAACGTTTGAACATCGGAATTGTATTTATTAAAGCTGCGTCGGGATCGAAGATCTAAGATAGTGCGAAGTAGAGATTGCGCTAAGTAATGATAAACAAAGAAACGAAGAGAAGGCCGGAGTGGGCCGGAGTGTAATACAATATTATCGCGATTTATAATACTGATTCTTCTCGATCTCGATAATCCTTCCCATGACTTTAAATTCCAGTAAAAGATTATTTCCTATTTTTCGCATCTACCAACCCTCGTGCTTTTAAACTACGGACTATATATTTTGAACTACATACCGAGAAACATGAATATAAAATTGGATATGTAATCCGTATATCTATAAATCGCGTATGTGTTGGCATATTTAATATCGCGTGAAGAATATGATCGCGATAACATTCGTGGAATATCTTTCGCAACGAAAGAACCACCACGGTGTACCGTGATGAATCTTACTAGGCGGAAGATGAAAGCAGAGGCGCGAAGCTGTTCGTGGCGGCTCGTTTGTGTCTCAGAGAACGAGAGCGTTGATACGCCTTCTCGGAAAATCCATAAAGCTGATAGGTGATGGTAATTGAATGAGTGATTACCCGCTGGGGTAGTTACAGCAAATAAATTGGCGGCAGAGTAATCGCTACGGCAAGAAATACTCGGCGAGAGAAGGGGAAATAGCAAGTAAAGACGGACAAGAGATGCTTTTTCCCCGCACACAAAAGCGTCGAGTGGAAACTGCAGGCGGAGACAGACCGCGTTTGCGACCGTGCAGTGTCTCGCGGTTGGACGTGGGCAAGAAAAAAACAACATAGATAATAATGGAATGTTTCTGCCCGCGCGATGTGTAACCACCGAAAGAAATATTTTATGCCAAATGGGCCGAACGCTTCACGAGAAGTCGTAAAGCTAGAGGTACGAAGGTGAAGGCCGGAAGCAGTAAATGAACGGCGAGGGAAAAGGCGATGGAACATCGCAGAGCCTAGCCTCAGTGTAGAAAATACACAATGCCAGAAAAAAAACTGGCTACTAATGACCCAGATTTATCAGCGTCTTTATGTCCCACCATCGCTACCCATGGTACAATACGGAGGAATGCAATGTATGCGAGATAAAGCAAAGTTATTACGACAAGGACACCTAAAGATTGAATTATGAAAATGTTTTAGGATTTCTTACGGAAACTTTCTTCCGCTGTTCTCTCGGCGACAGTGTAAGATTTATGTATCTTAAATTATACACAATTAATATATACATTATACACAGGGTTGGGAAATCATTCATTATTTGTAACGAAGTTACAATTAGAGTTACTTTTTTTAGTAATTGTAACTTTGTTACTTTCTTTCCATCTGTAACTGTAACTTAATTTAATTTTCCATTTTTGTAGTAACTAGTAATTAATTTAATAATTACTTTTTTGTAGGTTAAAAGGTTTGTTCGCGTTACATGCTCTAACATGCTCCAATATGCTCATACAAATAGTAAAACATATAAACATAAACATACATATAATGAAACATTTTGAAGCGTTCTATATATGAAATTTCGTCAATATGATTCAAGATACAAGTAAGTAAAATTCTATGGAATGTTATTTGTCTTATATATTTTATCATAATACAATATATGTATTACACATGAATGAAAAAAATGAAATAATGAAAACATTTATGCATATTGCACACAATAATACAAAGTAGGTATATCATCTTTATATCAAGACAATCAGTTCAAATTAAAACTGCCGGTATAATTCAGAAAAGTTCCACCACTTGAGTGGATCAAATTTATTTATCTCGTGGTCAAATATAAAATGGAGCATTTTTCTTATAAAATTATATAATATATATTATATTGTATATGTACGTATTATATAATTTCAAGAAAAATATCTCGTCGTAAAATGACTTTTCCTATTTTTTTAAATAAAATTGTATAACATGTAAACGTAAACCAATTTTTTTTGAATGGTCCTAATGGTATTGATGTTAGGGAGAGTCCCGTTAGCCCACATTCCCGATTGTACACACCACTTACATCAGCCGCGAACCGGTATTTAATAATTTTTTACTGCTTTTTACCAATAAAAATGTTTTATAGTAAATAGGCGATGTACGCAAGATGTGCGCAAAATTCATTATTACGAGAAGATAACTAAGATAACTAAATAACGGTTGTTGCAGTAACTGCAGGGAGTGGAAAGTTACTTTTTAAAAGTAACAAGTTATAGTTACCGTTACTTGAGAAAGTAACTTTTCGTTATTTTTTCGTTACTTTTTAAAAATCAGGGCTTGGTATTATATTTCATGTGGAATATTATCTACATAATCCGATACACCTGTTGGTACTCTCGAAAACGTACCTGTAATATACATAAACAAATTATATTGATTTGAATTACGGCTTTTCAACATAGTTAATTACTCGCTTATTTAGCAATCTCACTTGCACAAGTCGTTTGTGCGATCAACGTAACCACCCAGCCTGGAGGATGCACTGTCGTCGACTGAAAGTGCATTCCACTGTTTTGGCTGCGATGTGGAATGTTAGTGAGCTTTCTACTATGGGTATGTACAAGGCGTACAACTTCCCGCATGAACACTGCGCAACGCCGGAATCTCGTCGACGAGCATAATTAAGGTGAATGTGTCAGGTCAGGACAATAGCGCATTATTTCTGCTAAAATCTCGAGATACTGCATTATTTTGAACATCTTGTGAGTGTTTAACGATATTATATGTGTGTATTACATTAAATTTAATGTTTAATTAAAATTATTACATTAAATTTATAAACATATAAATTTAAATATATATACGTATATGGTGGAATTAATAAGATGAAACACGTATTGCGCATAATGGTGATAGCAATACTCGAAATAAGCAATCAAATGTTCCCCAATATGCACTTTTTTGCGTATAATAGTATTGATTATATTGGAACATCCATGAAATATATTGCGCATAATGGCGATAGCAATAGTCGAAATAAGCAATCAAATATTCCCCGAATTCACTCTCCTACTGCGCATCCATGGGAGTGCTTTACCTTATTAATTCCACCATGTATGTATATACATACATTTTTCTTTTATAACATAAACATTTAAATTACGTTATTAAAATTTGGAAATTCCTTAGCTGCAAATTTTTGTGACATATTTTAAATATTTACGTTGCAAGAGAAATGTCACATTAATTAGAATTAAATATTTCGCAATTTTAATTGTTTTGAGATTCAATTCCAAGATAGTAATAGCGATAATAATAATTATTTATATTTAAATTTAGGTATAAGTCACTTTAAATATTATTAAAGTTAAATGTCACAAATAAAATGTACCCAGACTCATCAAATAATGGGCAATATTTGTATAAATCTTTGTGTATTAACTAGACAATATTGCTTAGCATTTAACAAAAATAACTTGGCATTGAGTGGTAAGTTTTTATTTCATATATCTTCAAAAATGAATCCTTTTATTTACTATCGCATTGTATGTGGAATTTGTCCTGTTCTGTTCGCTAGGCTTTATAGTATCGAGGAAGACTTTCGATTTTTTTTATTTAATAAAATAATGAAACGAATCTACCGTCGAAACAGGTGAAGTCCGTGGAACCGACGTGTTTCACACATCCCCACGCCTGCACACGTGTACATCTCTTCGTATGTTACATACGAATAAAGGGCTGCATCCGCTGTAGACGCATCGGCCGGACAATAGGTTTCCTCGGTAGACGAAATTAGTGTTATTATTGGACCAAATGTCTGGGGCCACGTCGTGGGAAGAAACGTTTCTCGACAGCCTCCACTTCCTCTTTGGTCTGCTTCTTCCTCGTCTTCTTCCTTTTCGTCTTTTCTTCTAAACGACAGCAGGTGATTTGACCCTAGTATTTTGATATTGTACGCATGACGTACAATATAAGTGATAAATGAAATCTATGAGTTCTGAAAATTGTACAGTTATTTAAAGAAATATTGTAATCAATTAAATGTTTATAAATATTTAATATATATGTATGTTTATAAATACACAGAGTGTCCGACGAGACTCTAACAGTAATTCACAGGAAAGTAGATGGGACTAAACTGAATCGAAAAGTTCTCTACTATTTTGTAATTTTTGCAATGGTTAACGAGATATTAATTACTAAAAATCGCTGAATATTGGTTTTTAATAATTTTTTATTCAAACACTATTAACTTTACAGAAAAACAGTGAAAAATAAAAATTGTTAGTTTTCTTCTTATAAAGTTCTAAGAATTTTTTCAGAATTTTTTAATACCGTATTTTCTCATATTGATAAAAATAAAAAAATGCAGTACTAAAAAGTTGGTAAAAAATTTTTAGAGTTCTATGAGAAGAAAATTAATAATTTTTGTCTCTTACAGTTTTTCTGTAAAGTTGATAGTATTTGAGTAAAAAATTATTGAAGACCAATATTCAGTAATTTTTAGTAATTAATATCTTGCGAAAATTGCGAAATGGTAGAGAACTTTTCAACTCACAAGAAGAGGCTACGCTCTGCTCTTCACTGATTTTGATCAAACTTGCAGCAATGTTAGAGGAGTCTACCAAATGAACACCTGTAAAACCATTTACGCTAATGGGGCTTAGAAGTTGAGTAATGAGCCTTTAAAAATATACCAAAAATCTGAAAACAGTCTCATATCTCGAAAAGTATGCATTTTTGAGAAAAATGTCTTAGATAAAAATTGTAGGTTTTAATAATATGTATTTACTGATTTTATTGGTTTGATCTTAGGAGACATTGCCAACCTTGACTTGATCTTAGCGATGCCACCCAAGGTCAAATCAATAAAACCAGTAAATACATCTTATTAAACCCTACCATTTTTGTCTAAGACATTTTTCTCAAAAATGCATACTTTCCGAGATATGAGACTGTTTTCAGATTTTTAGTATATTTTTAAATGCTCATTACTCAACTTTTAAGCCCCATTAGCGGGAATGGCTTTACAGGTGTTCATTTGATAGACTCATTCCTGCAAGTTTGATCAAAATTGGTGAAAAGCAGAGCGTAGCCTTTCTTTGTCAGTTTAGTTCCATCTACCTTCCTGTGAATTATTGTTACAGTCTCGTCGTACACCCGGTATATAATATTTCCTCTGTATAAATTTTATCAATAAGGTTATTCAAATATAAAACATAAAATAAATATACAAATTAATCAAATGTAAAATAAATTTTAGTTAACAGCTGTAAATAATATAACAGTGTTATTACAATATAGAACTTTCTAAGCATACCTTTCTATTATTTTATGTAAATAATGTTATTCTTTGTACATATACATATTTATAACGTTATAACTTGTATTATGTATGTTAGATATATTTAGCTTCTAATCATTCAGCAGAACAACATAGAACGTGGTAAAACAATAAATATTTCAGCGAATAAATAATCACAAGGATGGCTTGGCGATGCGAATTATAATTAAAATCTCCAATTGTAGATATGTATAATATAACGAGATATACTCCTATCACATGATTCTGCTTTCAAAAAATACCACGCATATAAAATTTTATCTGTAAGATTCTAGTTTATATATCTAGACATATGTTAACATTTGAATGTTACATTTACCATTATCGTAAGAATGTTGCATTTGTCTGGAAAACAAAGAAACGGACACAGCTCGTTTCGGTCGAAACGTGAAACACGAAAGGATGTTAAAAGAGCTACTCTTCACAACAAAGCTTACAAAAGAGCCGGCGGTTACATGGTCGACTTTATAAATTTGCAACCGCAAGAGAAAATCGTAACGACGACGAGGGACGTCGGGAGAAAAAGAGAGCCGCAGCGACAAAGCGTGAGAGGACGAGGAGATAGGGGGAAATCGAGGCACGCAGAGTGCAGCAGTAGATTGTATTCAGAGGCTCGGCAGGAAGTAGGCGTTCGATGGAATTCGGCCAAGGTAGAAGCTGACCAAAGGTGGAAGTCGCCCATTATGATTACGTCCTTTCGTTTGTAAAAACAAACGGTGCCGCGCTGCTAACGCATGCTGAAACGTGACTACCACCCACGCTTTTAAAATTAAGACCGATGTTAAGCATAGATCTTATAATTTGGCAGGAGCTTTATCGCTCTTTAAAAATTACGATATCTAAAAAATATATTTATTCCTTCTTGTATTTACATGAAGAAAAATTATTTTATATATTAGGAGATTACTATCTAATGAGATTTATATCTCATCTCATAATCAGACGCGAGAAAATGAGAGTGAAAAGTGTACGTTCGCTTAATTACAATCAATTAATAATTAACCCTTAACCGTTCTTTTGGTATATTCGGCTCTTCTTTGTCCCATACTTTTTTAATTGCTTTTTCCATTGCTTACAATTTTTTAAAAATAAAGATACATACATATACATTTACTTGGTACTGTTATTATTGGTCCTTAATTTTTTGGCATTCCAATTAAAAAAAATTGCTTCAATATGTTCATTTTTATAAATTTGGATGATAGTGTTTTGCACCAAACGTACAGTGAGTAATATTTATATACAACATGTATAGAAATACATTTTGTGTATCTGTGCCTTCTGAGATACATTTAAATTGGAGTATCTGTATCTAAATACAAAACATAACTGCTTTTCGAGATATATTTTTAGATATATTTTTACGTACTTTTTTCTCTTCATGTAAAAGGTATGTTTTTATTGAAGATGATTTTTTATTTGATTGTTATAATGTACTGTCGTTAGTGGCGTCTTATAGATTATGTACATAAGTTGCATTAGGCCATTCGGGGAACACGCTATGCATTTCAAAAACAGAAGAAAAACGTAAGACAATGAAATATAAGCGATAAACAATTTGGGACCAATCACAGTAGAAAATGTAACATCATTGCTTTACGTTCTGTAATGTGATTCGCCAATTCGCTTACTGCTTACGTTTTATTGCCTTATGGTTTTGTACGTATTTCTGGCTTCAGTACTATTACGCCATTGGATAATACCAATACTATCCAATATATAATAATTCATAATGCTAATGGCTACGTTTAGCAGAGAAAGCAATTTTGCAACTGTGTAAAATTTTTCAATATAATTTTGCTTTATATACCTATACCTGTATTTATTGTTAAAGCTCCATAAGGAACCAAAGGCAAAAATCAATCGTGTTGAAGAATTTTACAACAGTTGGAAAGCTACTTTCTCTGCTAAACGCAGCCATTATGTACGTGTATTGTGCATATTTTCATTATTATAATAAAAATAATATAAAAGAATATCTGATATGTATCTGAGATACTTTTAAAATATTTGAGTATCTGTATCTATATATATTTTAATTTATGTATCTGTATCTGTATAAAAATATATGCAATTTTGTGAAAAAGACGTTTGTACATTGTGGTTTTCATCAGAGGATGGATTTTTTCCATTCATCAATGATTGTATTCTCTTAATTAGAATCGTTTTATTGAAAGATGAATAAATAAAAAATTTACAAGTTTTTTATTATAATATTTAAAAACTAATTCCTTGTATGAAGACGTCTTTTCGAGTAGGTACACGTGTATGTGTATGTGTGTGCGCGCGCGCGCGCGTGTGTGGATAATAAAGATTTATGTGACTTTCATAAAAATTTGTAATGTTCATGGGATGAAAGATACATTATTTGCAGTATACATGTAAATATAGCAAGGATTATAATTATAACTAATAAATTTCAACGAGCAACAATGTGTATCTACGATCAGTGGAATGTAACAATAGACTATAACATTAAACAACGTTTAATCTTATTGTTACACACCACATAAGCTGATCATAAAGAAACTTTTCGACAACCGTGTTTGATCGTTAAGTACACATGGAGCTAAACGTAATTCCTGTTTTCCTATTTTCAATTCACCCACGTGCCAGTAGATAGTTTTCTAATACTCATCTCCACGTCCGTCCGTTTCCAAGAGTTAGCTTGCGAATGCAGTTATCTCTCAATCCTCGAACAACGTGCCGGTTTGTCAGCGTAGGGGTCTTTGTGTTGAGCCTACCGCGAAGCGAAGGTGTACGCGTTTTATCCGACGGGATTTTACCGACCTATGCGCTAATCTTCCAGAATCATCTAAATGCTTGTTCTGTGTGATTCGTGCCCGCTCTCGCACGGGCGTTTCATCATCGAAAATTTCTTAACGGCTCCAAGACGGCGCGCACACGCACGTATATATGCATAATACTAATAATACTATATGTACGCTCACTCTCGCCTCTTCATTCTTCGCAGCCCGTAAATCCCTCGAATGATTGATTATGCTCACGTCACGTCCATTCACTCGGCCCTTCTGCACGCTCTATGTATCTTTCCTTTTTCGTGTGCCGTGCGCGGCGATCCACGCAAGGATCGCACACAGACGCGCTATTGATTTTCTTAATAATTAACAACTTGTCGCGCCCACCCTCGGCAAACGACTTCTCCTAGCACGTGCAATCTGCTCTTTGGTAAACACGTCGCGTACTGATTTCCTCGATAGCTTATCGTTCGGTGAGAGAGACGACGATCTTAACTATCGGCCACGTAAGCCGCGCGGGATAATATTATAGCAAGTAGAAGATAATTAACTCTCTATCAGTATGCATCTAATTGTAAGACATAAACGTTTGCGTTTCGGTTAATAATTATAGCTAAGAGATTTAACAAATTTTTTACGTGTTTGTTTTAAAAAAACAAATATTTCTTTTCGATGGAATTCCTCGATAAAATGTTAGGAAGGCAAAAAGATTTTAATTAACACCGCCTTTTATGTTCATGCGCAAATATAAACCCATTCGTACGTTTTTCATCTCTCGCGTAGATAGTCTATCAAAGGCACATACGCACGCATGCATATGCGTGACTTTGGATTGTGCGGTGTGCCACGTACGTATGCGTATTTCCAGTAGCACATTGTGTGTGGCCGCGCTTTATTT
>NW_017298213.1:446122-455570 GCF_001594075.2 Trachymyrmex cornetzi | reverse complement strand
TATATATATATATATATATACATATACGCACACACGCACGTGCGAAACTTGCACATGCACCCAACTCGCGCGTACAGTTTATAGGCACGGTCTTTGCCAGGCCATATCTCTCGTATCGCAATGTGACGGGTGTGTCGGCAGTATATCAGTCTAACCCCACTGCTAGTCGCTGCTGACAACGAGATATTAACACAATGCACGTGTAGACGCGTGTGTGCACGCACATGCACGCATCACGTCGCGTCGCATCGGAAGAGTAAGTACGAGAGACTCGATGCGCCGTTGAACAATCAAGGAGCGTACGGCGAGAAGTGTCTTCTGAAAAACGAGAATGTCGTTATCGTGTTTACGCACGTGTGCACGAACACATTTTGTCCCGCGGCTAATTATTCACATCTACGATAACGAGATATCGTAGTTGTGCAATATTGTACGGTTCTCTTTCCGACGCGGAATATAAACGATTGACAAGAGGAAACCTGGCTCACTCTTGTGAGAAGAATAGAACCGTTCAAATTCGACTTTCATTCAATTTCCACACGAGCGATACATTCTTATACTATGTCGGTGTAAATGTTATTGAAAGTTAGTAACAACAAGTTATTGGAAAGTATTTCTGCTGTAATAAGAAAGGAGCATGCACGATTCACGCGTAATAGCGTTTTTCATTGGTAGAACTAGTGCTCGCTCAGTGCAGATTAAAGCTGTTGTACACTATTCTAATCTAAATGTAAAAGTAAGATATCTTAATTGATAAAATGCCCAATGTGTATTTTATCAAATAGCACAATAAAATGTATTGAATATTTCGTGGTTTAATTCGCTTCTATATTTTTATTAAACGTACATCTTTACATCGATTTTTGTACAATGGCTTTAAAGTGCATTGAGTGGCGCTACAAGATTTCAGAAACTAAAGATTTCATTGTGCGTGTCTGGACACATATCAACTTTTTAACAATCATGTAAATTGTCCATGAATAGATAATATCAAGCTCTCTCTCTCTCATGACAAATTTCTTCTTGTAATATATACAATCTCAAGTAAACAACTTTTATATCATACGAACATATGTCATGCTTCACATCACAACTTAAAATTGTAACTTCTGATGATGTATAATTTATAGACGAAGCATTGATTTGTTGATGAGTTTTTGACATATTTACGATCATGGGGTTCTTTTTCCTATTTTATACATATCTGTATATATCAGGCAGACTACATTCAATATGAAAGTGATTGTACTCCCTTGTGCAAGCCGCTGTAAGTACCGACCTTGGTTCGTCAGGCTGCAAACTTCAAGGCTACTTGCAGTCGGATTGCTTGAGTGGGTGGCCGCAAGCGATATAGCGAGAGAAAGATAAGGGTACGTTCACACCAGCTTTGAAATGACATTAACGATAAAGATAATGCATCCAATGCTGCTATCAGCTTATATTCGCCATTGGTTTTGATCAAAAACAATGTTGCGAATTTTCTTCTCAAATACAACGAGACACACTTTATAAAATCACAATTTTAACACAAACGAGACCTTTTTTCACATAAATAGTTGTTTGATTATTTTTAATCAATCATTTTTTTATACAAAATAATTATAAATATTTCCTGCATGTTTAAATTTTATAAGAAAATTATAAATTTTTGTCTTACTTAACAAATCATGTTTATTTTACGTGTGTTGCAATTTTAACAGTTAATAAAGGACGAAACGCCTTTTCCTCGCAATTGTAATTTAGAGTAGATGTATTTCTTGTCTAGATATTGAAAATTGTATGCATTTCCATATATAGTTTGCGCAAACAATAATTTATGTAATAAAGGCGAGATCGCGGTTCATTTTAATAATAACGATCTGGTCGAGTGATAGTGTTCACAAATAAGGCATCGCAATGTAAGTGAGTATCCCGATTTGACCTGGCAATATATATAGTATATCTTTAAGGTGATTCCTCAGGAGCAAGGCGCATGAAATAGCTGCGGTCCAACTTGGGTATACCGAGGTTGCGTTTGGTCGCGTTGATTTTTGCGGTCTTGGTTCATGTCAATCAGTCGACGATCCACGCGAAACCACACGCAATCTCCATCTGTTCTCCTACATCTGGAGAATGCATATCATCGAGCTACTCACACGTAGATAGCGTCCGACGTACGCGCGGATGTTCTTACATGAGGGCACATGTATAAACCGGCATTACGTGTGCATGATTCGATGTGAATCCGTTCGATCAGATCTTTTTTCATTATCAAATAAGAAATTGCGAGGGGTTAGGATTACTACGTGCCGAGAACAAGATAGTTACCTGCTTGCGGATGCTTCGCGGTCGAATCTTCCTGGTGAAGCTTCTTAGCGAAATCTAGAATATAGTTCGAGTGCGAACGATGCTGGCTGTCGGGGAACAGAATTTGTAATCACAAATCGACTTCTATGGTTTTCCGCTGTATTACGATAAAATATATTCAATCAGATTTATCATAACAATATAATGAGAAACGAATATGTTATGGTTAATTTGCAATGTAATCTTTGATAAATTATGTAGACATAATATTTTTGACTATATATTATTATTTATATTATATTATCGCGCGCGCGGTATAACTGACAGAAGTAATGTTTCAGCATAATAAACTTAATGTTTATTAAAAGTGAAATAAATTTATATTGTTAATATAATTATAAATCTACATTTATACGATCTACAATAAAATGTTCAAATAAAGAGAAACGTATTTAATTTAATTTTCGACGTTCAGAATGTAATGTCATAATTCAGATAGCTGTTTCCTCTTATGCGGATCATAAAGATTAAAGCTTGATGTTTCCATATTATAAAATAGGGTACATACATATATACGCATACACCTACGAGTATGTATATGAAATACGATTCTGGGTCAGCAAGGCCCACAGGAAATTAACTGTACATACGCGTACATACTAATAGCCATTCAAAGCGGTCGCGTATCGTCAAACGGAAGCTGGACGCATGTGGAAACGACGACGTAGCGTAATCACGAGCATAACCGGCAATTATCGTTTGTTTAAAATCGGTAACCGGCGGCGCTCGGTATTTGGGTCGGCCTCATAAACGATCCGACTGACGGTTTCAGGCAATAAATCGCAGTCGGGGCATTGGGCAAGGCGGGAACTAATCGAGCACCCTTTTCCCTCCTCCTCCCTCCCGTGAAACCTCCCCGAGTTGAACGAGCCTCCAATATTCCATTCCGTTTCGTTTCATTGCGGTTTCCTTCTATCAATTATTTCGAATCTGAAATCGTGCCCATAAATCCACGGAATCAGGATACAGAACGTTATTACTCCGCCCCTTCTCCCTGTCTCCTGTCCCTCATCGGGCGATCGCGTAATCGGCGTTGATCCGGCTGCACGAAGGAATTGCGGCACTGAGGGAAATTGCGGAAAGGACGCACGCTCGCACATAGGAGCGAGCCATCGATAGTCTGATCGCCTGCTAAGTGGCTCGCCCGGTTCTCACTAGTTTTGGCACTGAATGGATTTATGATTCGTGCCTATAAACGCTCGATTTGTCGTTACAGCAGAATAGATTTCTGTCACGAAATGCTAGTATTACCGAAATGATGGTTTACCGATTCTGTCAATCCTTTTATGGAAATTGACATTAAATAAAATGCATAAATGAATATGTCTATATTTATATCGAATATAAATATACAATTTAGTTTATATTAACGAGATGAAATTTTACTTTTTAAAAAATAAAATTTTTTTGACAGTAGAAATTATCTCTCAATTCAAGCATTGTATACCTTCTTGAAACATTATCTCTACTAACTCATTTCTAATCCGAGCGATAAAATATCCTTTTATTGCTAGAGCAAAGCATTAAATGTGGAGTTCCAATGGACAAAGGTGGGTAGTTTGGCGAAAAACGATATACTATGGTTTTCTTGCGTCAGTTAAGGTGTTTATATCTGTTTTTCTCAGTCATACACAATAAATGTTTATTGCTGTCGTGACTAGTGTTGTCTGTTACGTGCCAGGTACATCACCGTTGACCCTTGCCTCCGCTACGCATTAAATCTCATTTTATGAGCTATACGTCATTTTTACAGGATGCGCAGCTTCTATGTAAACAAATGTAATAAATTCTTGAAGGACCGACTTTAACGACGTTCTTTTCCATGTTCAAGCTATCTGTCAGAACGCACAGTTCTGCAACGTGGCGATGACATCATGGGTCGCATGGGTACTTGACCCTCCTATTTTCCATAATATGGTCAATTAGTGCAAGACCGAGCGGCGCCAGACAATGACAGGCTTTCGAGTTTTTGCATCCTTCGTATTGTGCCGAATTAATCGCCTCAGAACTGTAGGGAGGCACAGAACTATCCGTCAACATATTATGGGTGTGGTTAATAGCTATAAATGACAGCGACATATTGAGTAATATGTTAAAAATTAATGTATACATTGACAAAGTGTACATTGTATCCATTTTTTCGTTAAAATTCTGTCATAAAGAATTTATCGCTTATTATTTGATACCAGCAAATTAATATTGCGTTGAATATTATTAAGAATAATAACCAAGCTAAAAGTTCATATATTGTATTATATCATTATAATGATTTTGCGATTTTTTATTACTTTTGTTACATTTCATAATTTTCGTAAACATTCTCCTCTTACATTTCGCGTAATTATTATGCCATTAAAATATAATTGTATTCTTGTTACTGCCACGTTTTATAATATGACGATTATATTATTTATCTGTATTTTCCTCTCATCCGACATTCCTTTTTAATATGATTGTGCAAATAAACGAGCGTACATATGCGTTCAAATAAAATATCGCAAAGATACATGCGATTGGTTTTCTGTGAAACGGAATAATACGATCACGATATCCGTACACGTTAAACAAACAACGTCACTGATAAAATAACGTTTTGCCATTAACGAGCCATCCGTTGCACCAATATGCGTTCGCTCTGTCGAAAGCTGTTATTGAAGCAAATTTCGTGATTGCGTTTACACGGGCAATATTGCATACGAGGCAAGTTCGACTACGAAACGCCCATGAAAACTGGACATTCACACCAACGTTCATCGAAAAACGAACTCATTAATGATTTATTTGCCTTTCAACTCGGGAGCGTTGCAAATATTTTCCATAAACCGCGGAGGTTGATCACGTTATCAAGAGATACACGTTATGATAAATATAAATCATTATTCATCCAGAAATTTAAATCGATTATGCCTGGTACTTTTGTAGCATCACTGCGCTATACCCCAATACTGTTATTGCATTTATTACATTTAATATTTTTTGTTTAAAATTTAAAAAAATGCTATATTTTGTTTATAAAATGACTGAATATTTGAATTATTTAAAACAGTAATATAAAAAATATAACAATATTTAAGTAGTTTTTAAATAAAAGTATTCTACAAAAAGAATTTCTTGTACTTATTCGAGGCGAGCAATGTTAGAAAGGATAAAATAATTTATATACGATAAAGGCATTAAAATATGAATATTAATCTTTTTACCAGAGTTAGTTTGAAATTATAATCAACTAGATTGTATCGATTATCCCTTATATTAAAAAATAGGAATTTATCATTAGATAATATAAAGTAAAACGATCAAGGTTCCTTCTTCATTAGGCGGACTAATAAATGGCCAGCGAGTCGAATCTGATAAATGCGAGAGTAAAATACATACTAATAATATTGCCATTATAAATAAAATGCCGAGAAAGAAAGATGTAAAGGTAAAGAATGATGTACGTTAAGCATTAAAATGTCCCTATTAGCTAAGTCTTAGACACAACCCCGCAAGCAACTAACGGTGATTTGACTTTTCTTCTTCTATCCTATGTGGTGACACAAATTAACTGCGTTCCCATCATGTGTTTTAACAGTACTAGTCGGCATCAATACCTTGCCATAAATCGTTTGTCGTACGAACATAAACTATCGATATCATATACTAACTGTGAACGCTGTTGTGTGTATCGCACTTCAATAATAATCGGGAAAAACTGTTTCGTGAGGTTCACATGTAATATCTATATGAAATGGCGGAAGTAAAACGTGGAAAATTTTTATCTCGCGAGTATTATTACAGCATACACATTTCATAACGAACGTGTAGGTTGACATAGAAAATTGATCGACCTTTCGGCAGATTTATGTCTTGAATTTGCATCCAATCTCTCATGTCTGCGCCCACGCGAATAAATTATGTACGTACAAATATATGTGGAATTGCGATTAATACCGTGAAAAAAAGATAGGATACATTCGCATGCAATAAATAGAAGGGGGGAGCCGGACACGCGCTATTACCTGACATTTAGAGAGAGAGAGAGAGAGGGGGGGGGGAGAAAGAGAGAACTAAGTTTGTTTCGCTTACAATTATGAGTTTGAAAATTACGATTTGCGTCATGTTTACGGTTTTTTGGCGATGCATAACAAGGAATAAGGAAATGTCATTAAAACGTCTTAGACTTTTGTAGACGCATCTAATTACAACATGTTGCAACTCTTAGGCTGTATAAGATAGCAAGTCTCGAGTATTTTATCAGGCTAAAGTTCGAATTTGATATTTGCGAGTTGGTGTCAGATAATTAGATGCTAGTAAGACTTACCTGTTTAAGTACTTACTTCGATGCAGAGATAAAACGAGCATAATACGCATGCAAACAATTTGCAATTTGACATTTACAAATAGCCTATTGCTTGTATTCAGAGGCTGTATCGGCGAACACAGTCGGCGTGCAAATTATTTCGTCACATATAGACAGAACAACGCATTGTTACAACTGCAAGCACGACATTGAAGGCGTTACTATTATCTAATGATTGAATTAAAACTATATATATACTGTTACGAAGTTAATATATTTTAATATTATTTAAGACAATTAAGACATTTAATTTTATTTTATAAACATTTTTCTTAAGAATAAAGTAAATTAATAAAGATTATTTGATAGTCATAATACACATGGAAAATAAGATATTTCGAACATTTATGCGGGCGTATTTATGTAATTTGCCTTCAATATAAAATTGATGATCCCATGTAGTGATTTATTATCGATAATTAACCCTACTTGCCCCCTTACGCTTAGCACGTGAGAAATCTAATAGGTACAAATCATACATCTTTAACAATTTTCTCGCTATCTAATAACTTCATTTACCTACTATAAGAATGATCAAAGATTTGATCGCATATTATGTAATATCTACATAAAAATGATAAATAATTAATGAAACGATAAAATATATTTTAAAAATAATAATTAATGTGTGTGTAAATAAAATTAATTAATTTTATTTATTTTTAATAAAAGTAATAATCTTTTTAATAATGTTAATGTGTGAAAATGCCAACATTCTCGATTGTGTCACAAGTGCTACTTATGTAAAAGATAGAAGAACTCCATAACAGAGCCTTTCTAGTTAAGTTTATCGAAAATTATTGTTGTTGGCTACTACTTCAATAATACAAAATTTTGCATGTGTTTAAATTTATACACGAGGCTGAACTACCGAAATACGTTAAACAGTCACGCGTCATTTATGAAATAACTGGAGGTGCAGAAAAATTGTGATTAATCCATCGATATTATAAGGGGTCTGAAATAAATGATTGATAAATCTGTCCGTAACAGTCATAACTGTGCGTAAAGTTTATATACAGTGTACACAATGTAATTCTATACTACTTATTTAATTTCTTTGATATCACTTTTATATTTTCCTATATATAATACTTAATTATATAAATTTATCTCTGAATTAAGATTAAACTCGGGAACACGCAATAATATCTTTTTCTTCATTTTAAAACAGGAAAATTGGAATATAAGATATAAAAAAGGTGTTCGACAAATCCATGGCTATTACTACTAAATAGAATAATAGAAATAATAATTTAAAAAGTGTTCTTTTCTTATATCATTTTTTAGCAAGCAAACATTATTGTTTGCTATTAGCAATGCATAATAGCTTGTAATTACTAATATAATAAGTTTTTTCTTCTATCTTTCTATTTATAGTACTAATGCTGTGGCGCAGCTGCGACCTGAGCTCAAGCATAAAATCACTTTGACATATTTTTCTCACGTGTATATACGAATGAATCGCGAAGTAAACCATGCGATCATTTCAGAATTCAATCGATAGGCCGCATCAAACCGTATTTGTTCGATCGATTTAACAGACGGGGACGTATGGCTTTGCTACTGTCAATAAGGACAGACGGAGGTTCCAATTTGTTGGTGGACGATGTTATTTGTAAGATGTTCACGTTGAGCCTGCATTTTATTACGAGGTATCATATATTTCTCCCTTTACCTACATGACGTAGTTTGCGATTTTGACAGACCACATGGGAGTTATCGAGAGAAGGAGAAGGATAGAGAAAGAGAGAGAGAGGGGGTGGTAGGAGAATGGAGAGGATTCAGAGTCCGGTAATGGAACGCACTCGCCTTGGCTATCTAGCCGCGCCCGTCACTAAATCAGGAGATATTACCACTATTGTGTTCACAATCAGTCGTAATACCTACGATAGGCTTAGTCAGGATGTACTGCGACCGTCTGGGACTAACGTCGATTTCCAATTACTGTTCACCGTACGTGGCTCATGAAGTGAAGATCCGTTGAAAAGCTGTGGAAAGAGGAAGGCTTTGTGGAATCGCAAAAATGGTTTTATGTAACGATAATATAAAATATGTTACTATATATGTATATATATCAGAAAATAATTTACTTATGGCACAGGCAAATTTGTTCTTTCTTGTGACATAATATAAGAAAATTTATGAGAACAATCATTCAAAATATACGATACTAGAATCCAATTGTTTACCAATATACAATTAGTGTTCTTAAAAAAAAATTATTTGTATCATATTATATAATTATAATACAATTTATTTTAAAATTTAAGAAATTTAATACTGAGAGAAAGACTACAGCATTGCAATTTTATACGGAAAGAAATTATAAATAGAAACACATATCAAACTATTTATATGCGATCAATGCTGCAATCATAATTTTGAACACATTAATACATGATGTCTATACTGATAAAAAATATTTTGACATAAACACAGATCGCATGCGTTGTATTTATAAAGAATTAACTTAGATAAAAGTTAGAACTATTCAATTTCTAGTTTCATATATTTCAATCATATGATTTACATATATTGAATCTGACAATACAATGTAATATTGTAACTTTGTTGCATAAGATGTTACACGTTTAAATATAATACGAACAAAACGAGGTAAATTAAGATTTACTTCTCGAAAACTAGATAAAAAACTATATAAATTTATATAACAAATAAAAATTTTAAGCGGTCGAAGCTGGACCTTTAATGCTTAAATAATTCAATGTGAATTATATATGTATATATATATATATA
>NW_017298213.1:439662-445826 GCF_001594075.2 Trachymyrmex cornetzi | reverse complement strand
CTTTGGAACAACATAAAAGATAAAACTATCATGATGCATCCGAGCAATGTTTCCAAACGCCTGTATAAGAATAATTAGAAATAATATTATATTTTGTTAATTTCAAAGAAACGGTACGATTTGGGATACTTACAGGTACGATTTAGGCGACCGGTTGCCTAAATCGGACCTTTTGCAGCATGTTGCAAAAAGACTCCCAGTGAATTAATTTGATATTGATAGAAGATAAAACGTGTAATAATAGGTACTTTAAATATCAAAGTACAATTTCTAATCTTCATTTGCACACAAATCAGTTCTAAATGAGAAATATAATATGGTACGCATTCAGCAACTTTCCCCTACACTATAATATGTGCAGCACATTGACATCTTTCTAATATGAGATGCCTGATTGAGCATCAATTTATTAAAAATTGCTTGTCAATTTAATTTAATTTGTGATATCATTACGGTAGTTTCGTTGCGTTTATAAGTTCGGAAAACCAATTTGGCGCGCAGTTCGAATGACTATAAATATGATGTATATGCATGTACAAATATAATATATATATAATTCACATTGAATTAAGCATTAAAGATCCAGCTTCGACTGTTATAGGCTTTAAATTCTTACTTGTTGTGTATTCATATATACGGTCTTAATAAATCATTTATTATTACAAATTTATATGTAGCAACATAAATATGATAGCCATCATGTGGTTTTTTCCAGTGTTATTTCATACATATTTGTATAATACTACATTGAACAATAAGTCATCAATAACTGATTGCATGAAATAATGAAAATAAATATCTTTTTTTATTCTGCTTTTATGTCAAGTAATAATTTTTATTGTATTGACATTATTATATTGATTAAATGATCGGAAAATACATGCACGAATAGAAACGGAAATTAGAATGCGGAAAAGATTTGTGTTCATATATAGCTAATAAAAAATCTAAGAATCATTCATTATACATGTGTCAATCTCTCTCATTACATATATGTTAATTATTATATATATAACTTAAAAAAATTTTTTTATTTATCAAAAGGCCAAATAGTATTATTTTTAAAATGCGATTATATCAAAAGGTAATAAAAGTCACTGAAATATACAGATTATAACTTTGATTTTTCATTGAAAATTTACATTAATGACGGATGAATGCAGTTGTGTATGTACAGCTATCTGTATTTTTGTACAATTCGATGTTATTTATCTAAATCATTATATACATTAATTATGTACATCAAATTTTTGTTGTGAATATGTATCTCGTTTAAATAAAAGCGCGTGTTATCAAGGTTGCATATGCAAGTATGCAATTTTGTGCATACTATCATAGATTGCACAACAAGTGCTAATAAAAACAAAACACCAAAGCAAATTTATTATGTTCAGAGTCATAAAGTTTGTCACATGTTCCAATATGCTTCTATTATAGCTCCTACTCATAAAAGGAATATCATATAAAAAAGACGAGATAAGCGAATGAAAGAGAGGGAGAAAGAGAGCGAGAGAGAAAGAGAGAGAAAGAGAGAGAGAGAAAGCTCAATGTTTACATAAACTATTTAAAAGAATCTAAATGTGTAAGTAATAATAATTCTATATTTCAATAATTATAATATTTTAGTTATACTTATGATTTATAGATATTAATATAAATTCTCAGTCTTTGACAATTTTGTTGCACTTCTAAATATGTAATTCAATATAAATTTGTACGATTGGTTTTATGTTATCTTCTAAACTAAAGCACCACTGATACACGTTACGAAAGAAGATCAATGTCAACTTATTGCAATTTCTTGTTTCCAATATCTTGAACTTTTTTCTATAATTCTTTTTGTAAAGTTATACATAGAGCTTTCTTGACGCAAAATGCATTTTCACTCAAATATCCTGCGTTATATGTTTGGTGAAGACGATAAGACTCAACTCCGCCCTAACAGGTCTCCTCATCCTCAGCCTTTCTACTCTCCATCATCATCTCTTCGTCCTCCGGGGCCATGCAGGCGGGTAGCATCGGCCATCATTCATCACCCGGTACTTTTTGGTACGTCGGACAAGTTCCGAGAATGTTGGTGCAATTATATTAAACATAAATCAGTTATAACGAGCCTATATATGATCACAATGAAGAATGCACAATTGGTGCACGTGCTTGTCTATCTGCCTTTCGCGTGCCGGTTCGCGTTTATTGCGTCAAGCTCGAAATGTGCGGAAAGACGTAAAATCGTGTCTATTATTATTGCTCCATGATACGAAAATGCGCATGAAATTTATTTCAAGTATACTTCTCAGAAACGATTTCTCTTCTATTTCTCTTTCTTAGATATTATATGTGTCGCTATTGATAATTATTACCTCACAATTAGTAATATTTAAGTTAATTATATCATAATGATGATTTCATTACTTTTAGTAATTCATATATTTCAGTTCTATAATTTATTCAACAATATAATATTTTATGTCGGTATAATTGTTGTAATTCTGAATATATGTATAAATACCTACAATTCGATTCTTGACGTACACTGTTAGAAATGTTCTTAAATTTCATTAACTTTTAATGTACATTGGTGAATGAAGTACATTGGTGAATTTAATTTCTCTGTAACTGAAAGGACTATTAATGCACATGTTAATGAGATTTAAGTTTACAGTAACTGAAAAATTAAGTGTAATGAAATTTAATATATTTTTTCATTTACGGATATAAATGACATTTAATTAATCGTAATTGAAATAACTATTAATGTATATATTAATGAAATTTAATGTACTTTTACATTTACGAATATTGATAATATTTTAATTAAGCCTAATACTATTAACGCTTAACGTTTAATACGTTTACGTTTCTTACATGTCATTAACGTAAATTACTTTTCAGTTACAGATCTCGTACTTTTTTCATTAACGTGTAAATTAATTTCTATAATAATGTGTTTATTAATTTCAATACACACATTCATCACATTTAAGACTACTGTAATTTAGTTTTTATTTACGTCAATCATTACATTTAATTTCGTGCATAACCACGTGTTTCCTTTACATGTTAATTAAAATTTATTGAGAAATTTCTAACAGTGTAGAGATGTCATATAACACAATGATACATCAAATTACTGACGAAGATAAGTATTTAATTTTAATGTATCTAATTTGTATCTTAGTATAAGTGATTAATACTAAGGATAAAAAGACGTTTTTATTAAGAGAGTGGTTGAAGTTTATCCGCCTTCTTAAGCTTTGACTTTTTAGCTTCGTTCCTCTTCTCCACATCTGCTCTTTTCTTCTTCCTCTTTTTCCTTTCTTCTCTTCCTCCACTTCTTTTAAGTGCTAAGACCGAATGAAAATGTATGAGAGCGATATCTACAGTGGAGAGGGAGTACCGGAGAAGTTGATGAGATACGATTCTCTCTCTTTCTGTTTACATCACGCACGTATAATATACGTGCGTAGTAACTGCGGATGGATCACTACAACGAAAAAAAGGAATCGGAGAACAGATGAAATGGGACAAAAGAAAGGAAAAAAGAAAGAAAGAAAGAGCGATAGCAAAAAGATGGGATCCTAAATAATTTGTTTTGAACATATACAGAGAAACTGTATTTATATTTTAAGTAGTTATTTAGTAGGCCACTATTCCGTGAACAAAAAAAAGAACGTTATCTTTAAACCAAGACCACTCCTCGATTTATTCTGTTGATACTTTATATCACGAATAGCTTTGGCAAATCAAACTTTGTGAGTGTTTTAAATTATTATCAAAAGATAATTTTAAAATTAAATATAAGACAAAGTAGTGGGATTACATTTTCGGCATAATTTTTTTCAAACAATTAGCATTACATCATTCAACCTAAACCATTTCCGTCATAATCATCAGAATGTGCAAAAAGTGCCGTGTTTAAATCATGTTTTAATGTACTGCTATTTCATTAATATTCATACAAAGATATCAGTGCACTGACAAAATTGCTAAGTATTTATATCGAGAACATTGCTCGTAGGCTTGAACGTATGTGATATCGGAAACACGGTAACGTCTCGTGTGTTAAGTCTATATTTTTACGCATATGGCTGCAAATACAGACTCTTATCAAAAGTTACAAAAATAGAACATAATTTGTAAATAACGTATATCATTCGGTATAAAATATTGCGTATGCTATCATTAAAAACATACATCTCGTATCATTTCTATACATATTACTATATATCCTTAACGCGATGAAATGCACGTCTCTCAAAACATATACTGGCCTCAAAATTAAGAATTAATTAATTAAAAATATTTATTTTTTAGAAAGCTATTTGAAAGTCATTAGTTTAATGAACTATACATTTGTTTTGATAGTGAAATGGACGATTAAGGTTACGTGCATTCACGTAGAGAACTACGAAACACAGATGAAGTTTACTGAACCGTTCGTTGTGCCTATACTTATTAAGTGTTCTTAAGAGTGCCTATTTATTAAGTGTTATTAAGAGTCTCTTAATGACTCTATCGGCACCAACAAGTGTAATGAACGGGGATCAAGATAACTACGAGAATTTATGCCTTTCTAAGTAAAGATGGTATCGCGCGCGTGGTGTGCAGAGAAGGATGCGCGTATCTTTACAAAGCATTAAAAGATGGGCCGATTGCGATCACGTGTAATCAGCATTAATGGGAATTCAATTTATCGGTCGAAAAGGTTAACCACCGTTCTCCCTCAAATATTTGCGACATCGGGAGCCTCATTAGATCGCGTTTTGCGCGGGTAGCACACCATGTCTGCCTATCATCGATCCTTTCGATTGGCCGGCGAGACTTTAATTATACCGAAGATACTTGCGGTACTCCGTGCGCTGTCTAGGAATATAAATTATTGTCTTGTTCTTTATAAAACCCGTAGTTAACCCGTCGGTTTAAACGAAATTGCGGGTATTAATTAATATCGAGAAAATAAATGTTGTCTTGCTTCAATTGCGACTTTAACGTTTGAAAGAGGCAAAGTCAAAATGATTTATGATAATTGAAAATTAGTTCGACTCTACACACTTATTGACAATCTCTTTTACATATTACTTAAGAGCAGTCACGCCACGTTTTCACCTATCGTAGGTCAGAGAAAATGTATGTCGGTGGTACTCAAGAATACTGAGGACTTAGAGGAGCAAAGAGATACACCTGATATACATATAAACGTATTATGATTACACTCTAGCACGTCGTCGAATTTATCATCACACACTTTTATCTTTAACTTTAGATACATAAATGGCCTTGTCAAGTGCGTAGAATCCGCCCTGCAGCTCTTTAAGCTGGCGCTGATGCTGTGCGAACACTTGATGCCATGCAGATATCCGTTCATGGTGAACGGAAAGCCGCAATTATTTTAATTCGTAATTTAATAGCACGCCGTACCTCAACTTAATGCGATGTATCTCCGAGGCAAAGTCTTGAATTCTGAGATATCGTGATCGCACGGTAACACGTGCTGCTTAATCGAAACAACGAGTTGTTTGTTTTCCACACGTAACGCGTTTGTTGTTTCATATGGAATTACAGGATATGTCAGTCTCACTCTTCACCGACTTTCGTCATTAATCCTTCAACTTAACTTAACGTGATAGGTTAGCGAAACGTCATTATATATGGTAAAATGGGGTTTTGCGTATTTCGCAACAAAGTAGATTAAAATTATTCCTTTTATAACCGGTGTTCTCAAATTATTAACTTACATGCGTGCGCGAATATATTCATGTATTTTGTGAGACAAAATATCGATTGTTCAAAAATAAAATTTTATGAAGATATCTTATGAAAATATTTTGTGTACTGAAAGAAAAAAATGGTTGCAATTGCCATAATTTAACTATAATAATAGTGACTTTAAGATAATCATTATATTTATAGTTGTTTTAACCATGCAAATATAGTCAAATCTTAATAATAATCACATCCACTGTTTGAAAATGATTGTTCTTTTAGAGTTTTTTCTTAACATATTTTTTAGTTAATATTATCATATAAATAGTAAGTGAATTTAAGAAAATAATTAGGGTAAGGTTGCCGAAATCGCACCATTTTTCATATAATGGCTTATAACTCGGAAAGTAAGAAGGATATTCTCAATTTTTTTGCGGCGTAATAAACTGCAAGCTTTTCCC
>NW_017298213.1:428037-439181 GCF_001594075.2 Trachymyrmex cornetzi | reverse complement strand
GATTTTTTTATTTACATAAATAACGAGGCTCCTACTGCATTTCATGTCACAAATGTAACGCAGCAGCGTTGAAATACCTTGTAGTTTGTAAATAATCCGTAAGAAAGTGTGTGAATAAAATAACTGATTTTTTAGGCGAGGTAGTGCGATCTAGGAGCCGGTGCGATATCGGCAACCTTACCCTATATTTACTATAATTTACTATAATTGCTATTGCATTTATGCCCAATTTCTTCACTTCCAGATAAGTTGTGGATAACCTTATCCAGGAGATATTCCCATTATATTCTGGGAGATATCTCTTGAATAAAGTTATCTAGAGATGAAGAAATTGGACATTATTGAATAAAAAAGTTTATTTTATTTATCATTTATATCTTAATATTATAATAATTTGAAATTATTTACAGTACGATTTTTTTATGTTTGAGAGAACCATATACACCCTCGGTCAAAAATTTGGAAACACTTGCAATTTTTTGCATTACACGAAAAGTTAAATATCTCGGTGAAAAAAAATCGCAAGTGTTTCCAAATTTGGCCGGAAGTGTATATGGTTATTGTTAACTAACATTATAGCAGTGTAATAATTATAAAAATTGAGTTCTTAACCATAATTATTTTAATGCAATTGTAGTCACAAATAGGTACTAAACACTTCTCTCAGATGTAATTACAGAATTTAACGACACATTTCTTTCGCTCTTTAGATAGATCAGTAATTATAGAATAAGTATATAAAACATTTTTCCTTTGATATGCAAAGTGGTGCTCCATTGACACTTTCATTTATATATCAGCTTTTAAAACGTACTATTATTATTTTCTTTTTCACAAAAGGAAAAAGAACTTATCAACAAACATATTCGCGGTGTAATGCGTGTGCGACGCTGGGTAACAGATAAGAGGAGATATCGGAGGAAGGAATGTCGAAGAGTCTCACGCATGTTTACACGACCACTGAATACGTTCCTATATGCGGTTTTAGACACCCTGATAGGAGCGCAAACGGCGTATCGACTATCGAAGTGTATTGCAAAACACACCTGAGTGTTGCAATGCACCGCACCGCCAACGTAATGCCGTTGGTTGCGCTCGGGATACGCGCGCGCGCTCGCGATCATGTGTGCAAAAGTGCAGCTCACCACATGCTGCATGCGGGTGCAACTCTCGACGAAGCCGCAAGCAATAGCAATGGACACGTACGTGAGCATACGTTGCGTGGTATTGTATAAAAGCCCTACCTACCTACCTACCTACCTACCTACCTACCTACCTACCTACCTACCTACCTACCTACCTACCTACCTACCTACCTACCTACCTACCTATACGCGAGCCTGCATACGACTTTAACATCACGGAGAGTCCGGTTCAGAAAACCGATCACAAAACTGCGCTATTCCCGTTTCGCAATAGCCTTATTTCGATACCCCAGAGTCTTGCCTGAATTGTTTGAATATACGTGTATAGATCTGTGTCTCTTTCAACCATCGTGCGATACGTATAAGGGAATGAATGCCTATAAAAGGTATTTGAAAATGAAACCTCTGTACTATAAGGTGCCAGTAGTAATTGCAGTGTTGGTACGTAACGGAGGATAGCAGGATGTATGAATAGCAATATACAGATTTGTTGTTACTATAAATTTATAGTTACATTATGAAACTTAATCTTCAAATCGATTACCTTCTCAGTAATGAACATATACGAATTCATTTCTTGCTGTACGATACACTGTGCAATACATATTTTCTCGTTAAGGATACTCGGCCTCAGTACTAGGCGTGCAGGACAGATGATTCTTCCTGTTAGATCCTTTCCGCGAGGCAAAAGCAATCAGTTACCTTTCACCGGATATTCTTGCATCTATCCAGGCACAGGGAGCACGATGCAAGTGATCGTTACGATCTTCCAAGTACTACAGGTCATCTTGATCCACAGGATAATCAGAAAGACTGAATGAAGCTCCTTGGATCACTAGAACCGTTCGTGGATGAAGCACCCTTGACGATCGTCGGTCGTTTCGTTTCAACCCGTCCGGATTTATCGGTACTTCGTAGAAATGTAGAATCGCTTTCTGCTTCAATCTCCGCTCAACTAGATGATCAGAAGCATCCTCACGATATTCAATGTCGGTAAAAGCATATACTTACGTAGTACGGAATGTCTAACTTGATTATCGTTCCACCAGATCGCATAGTTTACAGCGTTGTAGAAACGTCAGCGCTATCTCGTTTTCGATAAACCTTATAACTCTATCACGAGATCTAATTAGAAATGGAATGATTTAGCGGATAGCAATCTAAAATAAGTTTTCTACTTATTGATGCTCTGCACTTTTGATTGCAAATTAATCATTGGGGATAATTGCAGAAAAACAGATCGAAGAAAGATAATCTCATATGAAGTATTACCGTACTTCGTGAAGAAAAAACAGTTAAATAAGAAATAAAATGTACATGGATAAGTACAAATTTTAAGTTTACTAAAATAGATATATGATTGCGTTGATCTGATTGATCCGAAGTAAATGTATTTAAAATAAATTACATATAGAATTATTATTCCAACATCTATAACTTTCACCATAGTTGATGCTTCTTCTTAATGGATTTATTCACATAACGGTCTTGTTTTTAATTTATTATTAGAAACTTATAATGAAGAATTATATCTGATTGTAATATATTGTTAATAATTAAATTACAGCATATTAACAATAAAAAGACAATAGAATGTTAATGCGCAAGTTAAATTATCAATAGACAATGAAAATACAAGTGAGACTGGTACATAATTCGTTAGCCAAAAGTATTTGTGGAATTCCTCAAGATTAAAAAGTTCAAGGACTATTAAGCAATTTATTGCTTATGTGAATACACTTATGTGAATAAGCGGCATAGCAAAGAGAAACTTCGGAGGTAGACAGAGACTGAAAGTCGAAGGATGCGGAAGCTGAGGTATTACTACGTGATCCCCCCGGTCGTTGCTTAAATTGTTTCCTTAGAACAGACCGAGTGTGCCATTGTTCTTCCAACAGAGTGGACGGTGACGTACGTCACCGGTTGCTCATTATGTTCATGTTTTCCCACATACCTCTTTCATCGCATGCTCTAATCTTTTTAAGCCGGGTTCTTCCGAGAGTTCTTCACCCGGCCATGTCCAGAGTATTCCAACCGATGACCCGGAAGCTAACATCATTTGTACCATGCCACGTGCAAAGTGAAATTTCATGGACTGTGAATTTCTTTTATATACGTACTCGTTCTTTTAATGGCTGTATAGTCAAATATACGAGTAGATTAACATAAGCGTATGAAATATTCGTTCTTTGTGTTTAAAATGCACTTTTTTTCTATTGAGGAATGTAACAAATGTTCATGCGAACATGTCTAAAAAAAATTAATTGATTAGTTAATAATTCTTTTGAAATCATTAATCTTCTTATTTACTTAATAATAGCATAAATAATTAAAATGTATAATAAATATGAATTAAATTTCAATAATTCCAATGAATTATTCACGCGTTTGTTTTAAGCCTTCTATTATTTGGAATAAAAATTAATTATAATAAAATCAATTAAACATGAGCAAAATTGATAGATCTTTACAAAGAGCAAAAAACATTAGATTCTTTGTAAAAAAAATTTCAAATACGTTTTGCAATTAAATATATTTGTACTCTATAAATATATGTAATTTTATCTGCCGACCACTCCATGGTTTATTACGGTCCATTAAGCTAAACTTATACACGAACATATCTACGATAATTTTGCCTATACAAGTATTCGTTAATCGTATAAACTAGAAGTCGGTACGCCATCGTTCCTCGAATTTGCGCGTGCACGATCACGCGTGAAACGTGAACATGGTTCTCTACGGACTTAGCGGATACCGCAACGGCTCAACTCGAGTATATACTTATGTATATGTATACGCGGCACTGTACTCTCTCGTATGCACATAGGCAGAAGCTTCGATGTGCGAGAGCCGACCGCGACTACCAAAGGTATGGGCCACTCCACCAGGTGTGGAGAATGGCGCGCCCGATGGCAATTACATCGGCAAATAAACCACGAGGTGAACACACTGTTAAAGCTAGCCACGGCCGGCGCGGCTAGAGATGGCTGCTCACGAATGATTCTCGTCGCCGGGTGAGGCTCGAGCCAACAATAACGCGCGACATGACAAAGGGCTGTGAATTACTAGCAGACGTTTCCTGCATCAACCATTGCGCAAATGTCGAAGGAGGGATTTTCAGCGAGGGATTTTCATATGAGAATCTTGTCTCTAACTGCAAGCGGATTAATTATTGGAAACATTTTTTTGTCAATATATATGTATATCTATTGTGTCTACAAATATCCCAAGATTATCCCGAAAAAAAAACCCATTAAAACACGTGTATAGTCGATTTATTTATATATTTTTTTACTTTAAATGTGATGTAATATAGAATTTTAGTATAAACAAAAATTTGCGATAAGTTTTTTATTCTTTTACTCAGTAAACAATTTACTCTTATTTAAACGTAGAAGAACCAATAGATATTTATGCACTTGTATAGAATAATGTACTATATATTCATGAAGATATTATTTGAAATAAACATAACGTATAATATATGTAATAATAAAAATTCAAACAATAATAAGATAAAAATGAGAATTAAAGAAAGAGATGGCGCACATTGTCCTTGTCTGCGTTTTCTCTTGATGGGCCATTGCGGCACTATTAACAGAAGTGGATTCGTGTAGAACGGTCTGTCTTGTAAGTGGTCTGGCTCCCTGGCTTCTACATCGACTTCCTCGATAGAGCGTAAACACTGACCGAACGAGAAGCTCGGTACCTACTCACTCTACCGTCTTCCCACGGCTGTTGACATGTTTTGTGTTCATTAGTCGACTCTCGAGAGTCCAGTACCTGTAGCCGTTGCATAGTTCCATACCAGAGACGCGCACGCGGTCGCGACATGTACACACATTCATAAATGTATACGTACACATATATGCGCGTTGTTTCACAACCTTTTGCCACAGCGTGAGAATACTTGGAGTTATACCACGTTACTTGTAAACCTTATTCCACAAATGTATTCCCGCGTTCCCGCGTTCTCAAAATTTAACTATTCATACAATGATATCGATTACTATTAAGAACATTTCCATTTCTTCGTATATATTACCCGAATTAATTCCCAATATCTGCACGATAAAGATTATTGCATTACATGATACTTTAAACCAGGAGAAATTCGAGGAGATATCGAGGCGAATAAATGGTATGTCAAATCTATATTTATCACAAAAATGTTCACTTCCGACATCGGCATCTGTCGAGATTAATCAGCTTTCGATTAATTTGCACAGATGGAAGCTTTGCAACGTGCGATGACCGTGATAATTCATAAAGTGAGAAAGAAAGATCGATATCTTAAGAAAACAAAGAAAAATATGACATAACTTTTTAAGTTTGTTCATAAAGCTTTTCTCGAATTAACTAAAATTACATAATTAAGTTAATATATACCTGTGTAATATATACTAAAATAAACATAAACGTTTAAAAGAAAGACTTATATTTTTATCAAAACTTATTATTTTTATCGAAACTTATTATTTTATCATTAAGGATTGCTTCAGCAACATTAGTGGGATTCAATAGTATAGAAATGTCAATCAAACAATTCTGGCAAAATAATAATCGAATAGATATTAATCATATTCATGCTGTCATATGTGAAAATCAATTCTGCAAAAATAGCAAACTCGTAATCGTTGCGTTTCACTATTTCTAAATCTATATTCGTTGCACTGTCGAGGGATATAATGAAAACATCGAACCTAAGAACCATGACTGCAACCATTAATTCTTGCGTCTTCCATCACGATCCTCACAGCAATCATTAATTCTTGCACCTTCCATCTTGTTCGTTCTGAAGCACGATCATCCTAGCTGCTCGGTAATGGTATGTAAGACCTTTAAATGGAATGGTTAATGTACTACATCTTGAGCTAGAAGTGTCGTACTTGACAAAAACGTGTCCTCTAATCTGGCTTATGCATAAACAGGATGTATTGTTTACGCCTCAGTCTCTTTCCACTTGCAATATTTTTTATAACACTACACTGAAAAAAAAGATTGGCTGAATATGGCGTAGCATTTTTAATTGGTTGCAGCAGCCAATTAAAAATGCTATGCCATATTTTACCATTTAATTTGCTGCAACAGCCAATTTTTTTCAGTGTAAAATGCACGCGATAAATATTTCTAGCTAGAATATGTTACATATAAATAAATATTCGTCTTTGAGGTATACACAGATCGCAACGCAATTAAGTTTTGGGCAAAAAAAAGTACATTTTCGTTTCGGATATGATCATAAGACATTGTAATGTATGCGTACTTGTTATATGGCAACGCTGATCACCAATCAACAAATCTACCCGCGGGTATCACAGTCGTATCATTAATATTGTAGGTATCGGATCTCTCCGGATAGTAACTCAAAAATGCATACACAGTTAGTCAGACGCAAGTCTAGCAAGTGTGCGGAAGTGCATGGAAGACGCATCTCTCCGCTGCTTAATGTCGTGATTGCATTTGTATGGATCTGATCGACCGTCTACGTTGAGAGCAAGAAGTTAAAAGGACGCCGGAGGATCATGAAGTTGAGATCATGGTGTAGCCTTCGCGAATATCTTTTTTACATGTCTGAGAAACTAAGATGAATACCGGAGATCTGCCACAAGTCATTATACCCGTGTTTATTTATTTGATTACAACGCTCCAGATACTTTAGCGATCTGCTGTAATGCGCAGTTTGCATGTATGCTTAATGTATACTAGGTTGTAAAATCTCTAATGTGTAATTTAATAATATATCAAAGAATTATGTAAGTGGGATGCTTTCGATAATGGTACAATAAAAGCTTTTCAATTATAGACAACTAAAAAAGAAAGTTTTTAAAAAAATTAATCAGAGATATAATCATACATTTTATATTAAAAATTTAATTACATTAAGATATGAATAAATTATAATTTCCTTACAAGATAAAAGTTCTTTAAGGATGATATGTTTTCAAGAGATTCATAAGTCATCTCTTAATTTTTATATATTCAAAAAAGTTCTCATGTCTTATTAATCTATTAATAAACGTTTTTAAAATTTTGTATATGTTATGCAATTTGCATTTATGTTTTCCTATAATTTGTAACGCATTATATTTAATATCCAGTATATCTACTCTTTCCATGTCACTCTTCACGTCATCTGCTAATTTTGCTTGCATGGAAGATGTGGTTAAATCATTCTACAAGAATTTCCGCGAGAGGAAGGTTACTTGCATCGTGACGACCGCAATGTTTCCTTCCTTTTGGAGAATATTCATGATGCCCTGAACGTATTACAGTATATTAACGCGAAACGATTATATTAACTCATTCATTTCTTAGTTTTCTTTATGACTTATGCAAGCTGTATAAAACGTACGTATAATCATAGGAATCGACTCCTGATAATATTTTATTTGACCGGTACATATTATGTAAGTATGGAGCAGATAACGAATCACGAGTTTGCAACCAGCTATTACTCCTGACGTTATCTGCATTGAGTTTCACCTCCAGACTTCGATATAATATTTATGTAATGTAGCATCCATTTGATTAATCTTCCAACCATTTCTTCTTCAACACAAATTAAAAGTCGTTGAATTGTTTATCAGCAACATCTCAACGAAAGGAAAGTTTCCTCCGGTAAACAGGTTTTGCAAATATGTACTTCTACGAGAGGTCTCACGACGGGATGCGCTGCTACTACTACTATTATTATTATTATTATTATTATTATTATTATTAACGGCTATTTGTTGAGCGTAAGCAAGTGCATCGTGCATAGTTAATAACGGTTATTATTCATTGGTAATGGGTAAATTAATCTTTTGGTATGAGATCACTCGATAGACTTTCGATCTAAATGTCGTGGCGCGGCACGAGACGAGACGAAGCAAATCCGTGGCGTCTTATGACGCAACAACATTGTGGAAATTATTCGCGGTGCAATATTCTAGGTATAAATAATTGTAAAATACTGATGAAACATGTAAATTTCTAGAAGATATGTTGAATGGAATGATGAAATTTATTCATTGTGTACTACGTATTTGTCATTAAGTTACTACATTTGCAACAATATAGGAGTGTGATTTAGTTATTTGAGGGTTTTCGTCTCAAAAACTGATTTATTTGAACAACATATCACGTAAACATTTAATAACTGTTGTAAGATCAACATTTAATTCTCTGGAAAGTTCTGAAGAGGATTATGCTGGATTTTCATCCAAAAATGCAAATCTGCATTTTCTAGCTTTTATCGTTAACATTGAAATCACTACTTTTAAATCGACAGAACTAATATTCACATATCTTAGGGTATCACCACACACAAAATGACATAAACTGCATAAACATAGCATAAGACCGCTGGATCAATGATCATCCGACAAAAAGATGCCATACTGATTTGCATATGATGTTCATTTTATGTATGGTGGCCCTTAATTGATGGAGCAACATCGCAATAAGTTTGTATCAGAATTTTATGAACTTTAGCGCCGTCGTTTTCTTCTGATTAAAAGACAAAAGCAACTCATGTCGAAAATACTCTTTAGGAGGCTCCATTTTTTTTTAATGGTATAAATACGATATTTACTGCATTTGTTGTTAATAAACGACTAAACATCATGGAATAATATTAAAGCATTAAGAAATAATAGCTGTGATTGGAATGTCTTCAACACACTGACATTAGTGCCGTATCTGCAAAACCCTCAAAACTCACCTCTAAATGACATTTCTAATAATAATGTAGTTTAGATTATAAATATGAAAGCTTTTATATTTTATGAATTACATGCATCATATGTTCTATATAATTAATCATTATTATATTTTTATCAAGTGTGAAACGATTAATATTCAATAATAAGAAAGACTGTAGAAAAGATTTATGCGATTTCTTAAATATATTAACAAATTGCGTTGTGTAGTTACGTACTTAGCTTCAACGCTAAATTTCAATTATATTTTTAATATTTAACATTAAGCGATATCTTTTGATTTCAAAAATTTATAAGACAAGATAAATTATTAAAACTAATATACATATGTTATTAAAAAAATAATAAATTGCAATATGTTGTAATATCAATTTTTATGAAATGTTTCTAAATCTATATTTCTAAATTTGTATGTTATAGACAGCGATTTCTATTAATTATGTACCACATGTAGAAGATACAAATATAAGATCGTACATTGTTAGTTGGTTGCGTGCTTGTTTGTTATATCTATCCAGAAATTGTCCTATTGTCGGAAATAATAACTCTCGGAAGCATGAAGACCTCGAGAACTTCATGCAACCGAGGTATCTAATTTAACTTACGGGTTGAAAATAAGCAATTTCACAATTATTTAAAATAACGTTTGTATAACTAAAAGTTCATGTATATATCTATCATATTGTGAAATAGGAGTAAATTTTATCAAGATAATAAACTTTTATATTACAACAGAATAAATTAACAAAAAGTAGAATGTAGTAAGAATTTGTGTGTAAGTATATTGTGTAACTTTTCCATTTTAGAAATACATTATATTCTGTAATTGTGTAAGATTTGTATTTGCAAATGAAGTGAAACAACAATATTATTGTTTTTATCACTACCTTATTTTTTAATGGTTAAACCGAACAAAAATTGGCATAATATACATATATATGAGTGCAAGATTTTTTTTTTAAATTAGCATATCTTTTATACATATTTCTTGCAGTGAAGGAGTTGAGCAAAATAACTCATCGATATGGAAAAATGTCGGTGATTCATTGGCCACGTACGTCTTAACTATCTACATATATAGGAACTAATGGAGAATGTGCGTGATTGAAGTTTTACATCTTGTTTTTTCTCACACCTAGACAGTTTATATTGGATTAATGATCGCGTCCTTGACTTCAGTAACACATAAACTTCGCGTATACTTTGAAGGCGAAGGCTGCAGTCGACGTGTTATCTAGAATCTGGAATAGTTATACATATATCCTCGCGAATATCAACTGATGCAAAATGAATTATTACAACTTGTTACGTAAAAATAAAAGGCAGTTATTGGAAATAACGTATATATAATGTCAAACGTGACTGGAAATTTTCATTTTATAATTATATATCACAAATCATTTGACTTTTATCGATATAATAAATGATTTTCCTTTAACTTAACTGTCCTTATATATAATACGTAGATATTATATATAAAATGTCATAATATTCTAAAGCGAGAGAATAATTTCAAGATAAATTATATTAATTTTTTATGTGATACTACGTAAGAGAGAAGATATAGGCTAAAACCGGCTGTACACGAATAGTAAAATGCTGCATAGAAGTTGTGTCAATTTGATGAGCGTGTAAGCAGTATCCAGATGATAATGAAGCAATGTACATATATACGTGCGGTGACTTGACACGGCGTCATAGTACGTTTATGTGCATTGCTTCATTATTATTTAAATTCTGTTTAAACACACGGCAAATTGATACAGAGTCTACAATATCTTTTTGCTACTTGTGTGCAGCTGAGCGAAATGGAATTTTCACAGAATCATTATTTAGAATCACACGTATAGAACACAATAGAAATTTTTATACTAAAAATTATATAAAACATTTTAAGTCACAAGCAATTCGTTATGCATGAATTTACAGATAGTTTATGTTTTTAATATATTTATATTTCTATATAAGTATATGCACTGAGAAATATCTTTTTGATAGATATACAGAGTGTCCCAAAAAGGTCGGGACACCTAAATATCTTAGGAAATATAAGTTTTACAGAAAAAGTGTTTCAGACAAAAGTTATATGGTTTAAAAATATCTATTTACTGATCCTATCAGTTTGACCTTGGGTTGCGTAGCTAAGGTCAGGTCAAAGTTATATTGATTTTCTGAAATGGAACACCCTATTTTTGATTCAAGAATCTAATAGCTGATGTCGAGAGCTTTCCAAAACGCTATAATGAAATATTTTTTCATGAAGTACTTTTCAAGTTGTAATGCTTCGAAGTTA
>NW_017298213.1:423311-427778 GCF_001594075.2 Trachymyrmex cornetzi | reverse complement strand
ACCATATAACTTTTGTCTGAAACACTTTTCTGTAAAACTTATATTTCCCGAGATATTTAGGTGTCCCGACCTTTTTGGGACACCCTGTATATATATGTATATATATATGTATATAATTATATAAAATAAATCTTCTTTGTCTTTATTTTTGATGCAGCACTATTCAATGTTTTATTATTCTAAATATTTCTTTAATAATACTATTTTTAACGTTAATAGTTAGTCAATAGGACTAACAATCAACGTTAAACTAGTGGTACGTTGATGGTGTAGGATAATCTAATAATGTATTATAATCTATGCATCTTGTACGCATTGAATGTACATGAGGAATCTGTCAGAAGATGATGAGAACATGCGTAGTCTCTTCCTATACTTGAATTTTTTGAAGTAGATACTCAGTATTAGACTAATATACGCATCTTCAAACTTCAGCCATATGTTTATACTTCACCACGTGTAGCTTTAACGATGTGTTACAAAGCACAGCGCAGTTTCTTTCTTTACAATTTACGGTTTGTCGAAAAAGATAAAAAAGAAAGAATAACAATTTATGCAAAAGAAATTGTTTATATTATATTTATTGAAATGTTGTAAATCCAAATTATTTGTTGAAATATAAATCCAAATTGTTTATTGAAATATACAGCCAAAGAAAAATTCTAATTTATTAAACTCAAGTGAAAGGCTCAATGGATGAAACAAAACATCATAACAAAAGGGGCTAATGAGCTCGGTGGTTGTGTTAAAATAATGTTAACCAATAATTGATTTTAAAACATATAATAAACGTTAAGAACATCTTGTCTGGCAATTACAATTCTTGACGCAAAACGTTTTCGACCTTTTAAGAGCTCGTCCTTAGAGTAGTAGAAATCTTTTTACAAATTGTATTTATAATTACGGTTTTTTACTTTAATTGTTCCAACTCGTTTAAATTCTCCTATGTATTGATCTGGTGTAAGTACCATGTAATTTCCATTGTGATGTCAAGTAATAATCAACTGTTATAACTAATACGTCATAGTTTATTATTGTATACAATTAGATGTATTGATATTACTAATAATATGGCATACCTATATAAAATATGCTAAAAAATTATTATAAACATTTTTTAATCAATACTCAAAATCACTTATTCGTTTTGAGTAAGAACTGTGTGCACGTAATCGTGAAATATAATGCGTTTTAAACGAGAAGAGATGTCTGATTACGGTCTGAAGTTGAATAAGGATGCAATCGTTTGTACTTTAGCTTCTACCCATAAGAAAGCGTAACACGCATAAACATGTCAGCTGTCATAACTCATCTCTCGATAATGATAACATTTCGGTATTCATCGACAAATCTAAATCAAGTAGAGAGTAGTCCATTATTTTTCTACATTGCTCCGTTCATCATGGACTGGCAAAGCAATTCACCGAGTTTGAAAAAATGTCACGATGATTCATACACCGCATGCGTTATGGGTAGGTTTTTGCATGAGAGCCAGACGGACCGGGGGTGCGAGGGACGTTGGATGTCGTTGGCCTGTTGTACTTCCTTTCCCGTAGGTCCCGGGAAGTCTATTCAGAGGTTGCGCCACGACGCGACGTCCAGCATCCACGTAGGGCCCGGAGCGCGCTCCACGGTGATTACCATATTGCATGTCACATTGTCGGCGCACCCTACGAAGGAGAAGCGAGGCGGAGGAGGAAGTGAGGAAGAGAGGATGAGGAGCATGAGGAAGAGAAGGGTCAACGAGAGATGGCAGCGGCGCAGAATGGAGGAGAACGAGCTGAGGATGTGGACGCTAACCGCATTGCAATATACCCAAGGGCACGGCGTCTATAAACCACCGCAATTCTATCTGCATCCCTCCTCGACTCTTGCGTATAACTCTTGCCGCCGGGATTAAGCCTTTTATAGTTCTTTGGAGCGGCGGATCTTGCCTCCAACCCTCCATCCCACTCATCTTTGCCCCCGGCTCGCTCTTTCTTCCGCGACGTCCGTACGTTAAAGTTCCGTTTTTCTCTTCTTCCATATCGTCGGTGCTAATCGTACTCTCGGCGTCACCTTTGGCGCCGCTACTGATACTCGGTTCGCCGTCCATGATCCCTAACACGTCGTTTTCAAGACGGACACCTGCGTGAGCGTGATCGGTAGCACGGTGCAGAAGATGAGCGTTGTGATCGATGATATGCAGGTGTTACGTCGTGTAACATGATTGCGGGTAAAATGATTGCAAGCTGTTAATTTTGCATCCTTCAAAATCTCTTCAACCAGGATTGATGAGATCATATATGTAAATGTTTCGAAGCTTAAAATCTCATTAATAGCTATCTTCTGATTGCATAGAATTCTTTATCTGACTTAGACAGAGACAGACTATAATAGTTATTAGACTATCCGATACAGTACAGATAGGGGAGGGAGCAGAGGAGGGATCTTATCATAGGAAACGTACCGGTCTTGAAAAACGTCATAAACGGAACGAGAGTAGCCTGTGCAACTGGCGCGACGAGACTTTCAATTTAATATCTGGAGTTTTCTTTCACGTGTAGTATACAGCGAGAAAGACGTTCTCACGCGGCGAGAAACGGGTAATTCTTTTATCGCAATATCCTGCCAGATGTGAGATGAACGGCGCAAACAGGGTAGAAGTCAGGAACAGAAGAAGGGTAAGGTGAACAGATACAGCATGGAAAGTGTAGAAGGGCTGGCTTCGTGAGTAAAAGCTGGGAATACGTCGACCAGCAACTTTAATATCTCACAAGTTTTTTCATACGTATCTCTCAGTCTTTATATTCTCCATCTTTTTTACGCGTATACATACAAGGCGCATATTTCTTCCTGTGCGTTATGTTCACAACCAAATAGAATCATTTTTCACGAATCATTAAAAAATAAGGTGCCAGCCACAGGCGTCTTTCCATCGAGCGTAACGGAACGCGGAAACATCGTGATCGACAGACCGGCACAAGAAAGAATTCGCGAAGCGATGAAAACGGATTGAAAGTTGAAAATTAATGAAACATATATAGTGTAAGTACTTCGTACACTGTAAGTACTACTGTAGAAAAAAGTATAGAGAATTATCTTGAGACAACTGAAAAAATCAATAAATATTTACGGTTTGTACTTAAAGTAACGTTTTTAAATAACTCGATTAAATCCGTTTTAAGACTTAATTTAATAAATAGATCTTGAATTAGAAAGAGGGGGGGGGGGAAGAGAGAAAAGAATCAGTTTGATATTCGTTATATTATATTTCTAATCGTGATAAGGTTAAATCGTGACAACTTAACCTAATTTTATTTGATTTATTAAAATCATACAGTTTTACTCTTCTCTCGAATAAAAAAAAGAACTATTTGGAAGTAATAAACATTAATTTTTATAAAATCCGTGATCAATACAAAGATCAACGTTATTCTTAAATAATAAGATTAATAATTCTTTTAAAGGAGTAATTGACTCCCCGTTATATTAAATTGATTGATATTAAAAGAAAGAATTAATTTGATTTTAACAATAAAAAAATTAAAATAAATTCTTCTATTGAATAACGATAGTTCTATTCTAAAATACACTCTCAAGTGGAATCGATCGTTATTTTGAACGATACTAATAAATCTCCAAAACAAGAATTATAATATATACTAACAGTTCCTTTAATTCAAAATAAGTTTGAAATATTAAGAAATAGAATATTTCACGTAGGGTAGACCGAGGAGTAAAGGTCCCCGGGGAAAAAGGTCCACCTCTTGTATCTCGGTAATAAGGCATTCACTAGAAAATTCCGCCACACAGTTCGTCAACTAAGAGTGAGAATCTTATGTCACACAGTTCGTTACTGCCTAATAACCGTCAGGAAACTTGCACGGATGTGCTCATGTGTTTGAGAGCCAAAAGTAAGATATTAGCGCCGCAGTTATTTTGGTTTGAAGGATCATTTTTGCACTTAGATAGATTAAATAAGTGTATTTATTAATCTTATTCTATTGTTTTAACAGTGTGATTATTAGAATTGTTATTTCTATTATAGTTTTTTAATAACAATGCCGCAAAGTTTACGTGCCTTGTTAGGGTAAAAAGTGCAATGGTTGTTGGGGTAAAAGTGCCATGGTTGCTCTATTCGTTAATGTTGATTCTATAACAAGTCGATAATCCTAAGTCGATAATCTAATTATCAGTGAAGTTGACCAATAGCCAACAGTATGAAACGTTACCGATTACTTTCGATTATCGACTCATTGTAGAATTAGCATTAGTGGTGTTCGTTACGCAGAGAGACAGGTAAATTATTCAGAATGCGACTTTCATCTTCGATTTCGATGAAATTAGGCTTATTCGACGCGTCTATATTACTGTAATAATGATGACGAATGATTTGATCGCTTAATTATCTTTTTATAACAAATATTTTTTTCAAATTCGTTATAATTATCCATTATTGGAAGACTGATTTAATTTTTTATTAAG
>NW_017298213.1:418000-423081 GCF_001594075.2 Trachymyrmex cornetzi | reverse complement strand
CTCTGAAAATAGTTCAAACGTAATATATTAGTATTGGTACTTTTTACCCCATTATGTGGAACTTCTTGCCCCACATATGGGGTAAGAAGTGCCGAATGATTTCCTCTGTAAAATTTACGATATCTTTGTAATGAAGGGTATATATGCATACTTTCTTGCATGTATTTTAGTCAAAGGACTCTAGTTTCGAAAAATATCAACACGATCTGTGTGAGTTAAATATTCTTTATTTTATAGCAAAAAATGTCAATAGTGGCTCTTTACTCCCCGTCTACCCTACATCATTTATTTCATAATATATAATACATTAAATATTTTGCAATTGCGAAAGTCGTGTATGGTCTTGGTATATAATGTTTTCAAATTACTTTTGATAAACTAACTGTTAAAATAACGTTCAATTCTATTTGAGAAAAAAAAATTTTATACTAGAAATATTGTTATAGTCAATGAGAATGTTTTTTTTTCAATTTTCTTATTATTAATATCAAATTAATTCTTTTTTTTCATTCACACCAAAAACAATTTTGATGAATTTTAATAAATATTTGTTTTAATAGTGTGTACGAACAAAATATTTACTTACAGTAAATAAATATTTACTCAAAATAAAAAAAATTATATTTAAATCAAATAAATATATATTTACATTTATTAAATATTTCATGAGTATTATTGGAACAAATATTTATTAAAATTTAGTAAATATTAATATATGTTTATATATATATATATGTTTTGATGTACATTGTCGTGTATGCCAAATCACTACGCATTGTGTTATCCGTGCGATGAAACTTAAACGAACAAGTAATGACGCGAACTACTCTGTGTGTTCTCGTATTACTTATTGAAATATGATCATATCAAGTGTCGGAAGATTTGAAAAATATGAATGATTGTTTAATATTATGTCTAATATTATTTCCTACATTTCGAATAATTAACAACTATCAGCCTATGCGAATAATTAAGTTGCGTCAATTAACAACAGTCAATGTTTCGATTGTTTATCGAATCAAGTATTTTGTGCGAATAATTCATTTCATATAGAAATCAAAGCAATATGGAATGAAAATTGTATAATGTTATCATTTTATCGTGATATTTAAATACACGTGTAAACATTTGAAATATATTAAGCATACAAAATTGAATTTCGATTATACATGTCCAATGATTAGTCTTAATTAGTCATCAACTCGACCTTATTAACCACATTGTATATCGCATTGTATCAATATTTTCTTTTTTCGATTATAATTTGAACTTTTTCAAATTGATCAGCGTCATGATGCATTTATTTAATAAGCATAGTATATTAAGCGTATTTTATCATTTGTCATATTTATCAATTGCGTAACAAAAACGTGTAATTTATACATTTTCTGTAATTTATTGAAACTTTTTGTTGTTTAAAATTTTGGTAGTTATACCAATTAATGAGATTTGCAGAGTGGATTATGAAATTTTGTATTTTTTCCGGATTATATTCTTCTATCGCAATATACAACAATAAATACTCGTATGATTAACATCAGGAATACCGTGTAATTATCCTATTTTGTTGATTAACACGCACGTAATTCTTCGCCTGTTTTTGCGAATGTATGTACGAGTGCAATGATTAAAAACTAAAAGGAAAAAGAGAAACAATTTTTCAATGTAATCACAATTCTATGCTATATATCGTATCGATAATATATTATTTTTTTATTTTAAGATAATGAACCTATGTGACAGTTGCATAATATGAAAATATATGTATACATGTATTCGTCAAAAATATCGCAACATAAATTTATACCAAAATTTTGTATGGCTTCAAGTAATTGTAACTCCGTGAAAAATGGTCATATTTAAAAGCCTTTTTTTCATTCTCACAAGAATAAAGTTCGTATTTTAAGAAGCTTTCAATAAATTTTAAATTCATTCTTACTTCCGCTCACTCTCTTTTTGAAAGTAAGGACGTGTTACATCTCCAAAGGATTGCATAGTTTGACATACTCTATAGAGTGTAGGAACCCTGACCGAAACGAAATCGGAATCGAAAACTATTTTAAAATCTTTTTTACGTTGATAAATCAATGTTGATAGTGTAGACAATTCAATACAAGAGAATTCAAATGTTTAATGAATCGGAAGCATGAGTTCCCGTTATTCGATTGAGCTGAAATTTGACAGGGATTATTTTTTGTGGATTGTGGAACCATTTTGGAAGGTATGATGAAACAAATTCGAAAATCGAAAAATAAGGACTATTCTAATATACATATATAGGGTATAACTCCGGTATATACACCGCAACTATCAAAAACTTAATTTATTAAGTATTACTTACTATCTTTAAAGTAAACGAATTGTATCAATAAAAACTTTGTATTGTCTACTACTATAAAAAAATATTAAAAATATAAAAAATATTAGAAATATTCATTTTTCGCATTAAAAAATGAACTTTTTGAAACCCTTGCATTTTTTACGTATATCCCATAAGGGTAGGATATATAACTACTCATAGAAAGAGGGGGGGAGAGGATGTACGGCTCATGACAAATTTACAAATAATGCATATAAATAAGACGTAAAATGACATAATAATTTATAAAATGCGTTTATAAAGAAATAAGAATGATAAATATGTATATATATGTAATAATAATTAATAATTACAATCTTCCTGCATATATTACAAGTGTTATGACATGAGGTACATATTTCGGGTATGTGAAGTTAGCACCCCAACTATAGTACTCAGGAGTTCTGAATAGAGTTCCCGTTTCTTTTTGACGAGACAAAGAGTTCTATATAATTTATAACAAGAGTTCCGCTTAATAAGTATTTTTAAACAATTTTTTAAAAATGGGGTGCTAACTTCTCACCGAAAATCGAGATCCAATAGTTCTGAGCGGCCCAATAGCTTCATTTCGTGAATACCTAGAGTTCCTGATACATAAAAAAAATTTTTGAAAAATAAAAAAAAATTAAAAATTTTTGAAAAATCAATTTTTAGATACAATAATTCTGTCACATGTTAATAGTCATTCTGTCTATTTCGAAGAGTTCTAGGCGATTAAAATCAATACAGACCCAAAAATAAAAGAGATATGTACTTAAAACAAAATTTGAAAAATTGGTTGCAAAAGCACATATCTCCTTATGTAGCCATCCAATCGAATTTTTACCTAATACTTTTCGTCAGGGCTCATCAAGAACTGCCCAGTACGTCGATCAGAACTCCTGAGTACTCTGAAAAAATTTTCGACGTCGGACTTAGAAAATTTTCAATGATAGAGTCCAAATGTTAAAATATCTCGAAAACCGTTGGCCCGCTTTGTCACCTAATACTTTTCGTTAGAGCTTGTCGAGAACTGCCCAGTACGCCGATTAGAACTCCTGAGTACTCTGAAAAAATTTTCGACGTCGGACTTAAAAAATTTTTTGAGAGTACTCAGGAGTTCTGATCGGCGTACTGGGCAGTTCTCAACGAGCTCTGACGAAAAGTATCAGGTGACTAAGCGATTGGGTGAACGGTTTTCGAGATATGCTACTTGGGAAAGGTCATCGAAAATTTTTTGAGAGTACTCAGGAGTTCTGATCGGCGTACTGTGCAGTTCTCGACGAGCTCTAACGAAAAGTATTAGGTGACAAAGCGATTGGGCCAACGGTTTTCGAGATATTTTAACATTTGAACTCTATCATTGAAAATTTTCTAAGTCCGACGTTGAAAATTTTTTCAGAGTACTCAGGAATTCTGATCGGCGTACTGTGCAGTTCTCGACGAGCTCTGACGAAAAGTATCAAATGACTAAGCGATTGGGTGAACGGTTTTCGAGATATGCTACTTGGGAAAGGTCATCGAAAATTTTTTGAGAGTACTCAGGAGTTCTGATGGGCGTACTGGGCAGTTCTCGACGAGCTCTAACGAAAAGTATTAGGTGACAAAGCGATTGGGCCAACGGTTTTCGAGATATTTTGACATTTGAACTCTATCACTGAAAATTTTCTAAGTCCGACGTCGAAAATTTTTTCAGAGTACTCAGGAGTTCTGATCGGCGTACTGGGCAGTTCTCGACGAGCCCTGACGAAAAGTATTAGGTGAAAATTCGATTGGATGGCTACATAAGGAGATATGTGCTTTTGCAACCAATTTTTCAAATTTTGTTTTGAGTACATATCTCTTTTATTTTTGGATCTGTATTGATTTTAATCGCCTAGAACTCTTCGAAATAGACAGAATGACTATTAACATGTGACAGAATTATTGTATCTAAAAATTAATTTTTTAACAATTTTTAACTTTTTTTTTATTTTTCAAAAATTTTTTTTATGTATCAGGAACTCTAGGTATTCACGAAATGAAGCTATTGGGCCGCTCAGAACTATTGGATCTCGATTTTCGATGAGAAGTTAGCACCCCATTTTTTTAAAATTGTTTAAAAATTGTTATTAAGGGAATCTGGAGTTAAAAAGTACAGAGAACTCTTCGTATTGTTGAGAGGAAGCAGGAACTCTATTCAGAACTATTGCATCTAAAAATTGATTTTTCAAACATTTTTAATTTTTTTTATTTTTCAAAAATTTTTTTTATGTATCAGGAACTCTAGGTATTCACGAAATGAAGCTATTGGGCCGCTCAGAACTATTGGATCTCGATTTTCGATGAGAAGTTAGCACCCCATTTTTAAAAAATTGTTTAAAAATACTTATTAAGCGGAACTCTTGTTATAAATTATATAGAACTCTTTGTCTCGTCAAAAAGAAACGGGAACTCTATTCAGAACTCCTGAGTACTATAGTTGGGGTGCTAACTTCACATACCCACATATTTCATGTAATGCGTTTATTGCATTTAGTGCACTGAATTCAATCTGCGCACTGTGTGATTAAATTATGTATCAAATAAAGAGTATGAGAGAGAGAATATAGATAAATATATCTCACAAAGATTTAATTACTTTGCGAATTAGATGGTCTAATAAGCTAGATTAGCACAAATATTGAATCCTGGATTGATATATGACCGTCAATTTATTCAATTTTTATATTCGAATTATCGTGAGAGAGAGAGAGAGAGAGGG
>NW_017298213.1:403102-417957 GCF_001594075.2 Trachymyrmex cornetzi | reverse complement strand
TGGGAGGGGGAGAGGGGGGGGGAGAGAACCTTTAAATATTTCAGATAGCGTATTGAAAACATCATGAAGGAATAGAGATGAAAAAAACGGTATTTTTGACTTCGGAGAACAATATCAAGTAAAAAACAAGTTTTTTTACTGTAAATAACGGTATTTTTTATCAAATTACGTAAAATTCATGAAAAAACACAGTTATTTTAATGTAATTATTTAAATAACAGATATTTAATATTTAAAAGCTAAATAAATGATGTTATTAATACAGATAATACTTTATAAGCATAATAGACACTGTTTTGCTGCATATTGGTTATAATTGTACTCTATATTTTAATTATTTTGAGACAACATTCCAATATAATATAAATTCAAAAGTAATTAGAGATTTGTTGTTTCACTAATTTAAATTTAGAATATGTATAATTATAATCACACTATACGACAAAAACAGTGTCAATTAGTCTAGCAAAGTATTATTTGTATTAATAACAGTATAGAACACTTACTTAACTTTTAAAATTGAAGTACAGTATAAAATATTATTCAAATAATAGTGAAAGGTAAGATATATTTATATAGCCACCGCCATTATACGATATTAATCATTATACTATATTTTAACTTTTGTAACTATTTTTACACAGAAATTTTACGGATATGTGCAAAAATTAAATTCTGGAACAATAGTACAGCGTCGAAATCGTGAAAAGGAAAAAAAATTCGAATAAAAAATTATCAAAGCCGAAAGAAAAAAACCAATATTTCCCAAATTTGTTTACCTTAAAATTCCAAGATTTTTTCGTCGTTTACATCTTTATGAAGGAATCATACATTAATAATTTGAATTAAAAATATCATGAAGGAATCATACATTAATAATTTTTATTAATTATCTATTTTTCGTTGTGTTGCACAAATATGTATATATATCTTAAGAAATATCGTATTATAATGTTTGCATATTTTTAATTTGATTAGTAATAGATGTTTGTCACAATTTTTGTTCTTTAAACAGAGATAGTTGTGATAATCTAGTCCATACCTTCACGTACGGTCTTGAATTATACATAGCATCGTATACACAATCGCTTCGAGGGACGTAGATTTTGAAGATAATGATATAAGTGCCCTGAAGGGGCACGCCTCGTTCATACTTGTGTATGATCCGTGCGAATGTAGACGAAACGTGGACTACGATTAATTACTTCAATTACATCGATCGCTTTGCAGGGCGAGGTGTTACGTATGACATAATTTCTAATCCCTGTGTACGTGTACTAAATGACACAAAATCGTTCTATTGAGAAATTTAAGAAATTACATATCCACCGGCAATCATTAATATAAAACATTATTACTGCATGAGTTAAATAAAAAGTTAAATAAACAGTGAATAAGTATTCTACTTTATTGATCGTTATTCCGAACTTAAATACATAAATATTGATACGATCCTTCATCAGATCACGTAATTGTTATACTTTGAGGTTCATAAATCCGTTTGTCGCGAGCGTTGATCGTTCTGTAGAATTTTAATTTCTCTACGACTTAAATTAATTCTCTTTAGGAAAAAGGATATATCACTATTTTCACTTTTTTCATATTACAGTGGAATTTTCATAACTTTTACTACGTGAGGCTGTGAGAAGTTAGGGAGGTTCTGCCTATTCTTATATTAGGAGCGGAGCATTAAAAAGAAATAGCATAGGATATTACATATAATGAGAACGTTTGCTAACATAACCTATTTTAATGTTGAAAATTTTTATACACGACGTCATGTACATGTAGGAGGGGGAAATACAGTAAAGCTGAAGGAATTACAGTAAGGCTGAGAGAGTAAGGACTAGACATGATCTAAAAATACAAAATGTAATGTTCCCACGAATGCGCAATAAGAGTGTGAATTTGGATTCTTTGATTGGCTGTTTTAGTATGCTACTGCTATTATACGTAGGAAAGTGTATTTGGATCCAAATTTGATTAACTGTTTCCAGTATGCTATTGCCATTATGCGCAACGTTTAACCTTGTCTTATTATACCATGGTACTAGATATGTAGGTGTTCTCGTCCGTCATCTTGGTTCTTGATTGATAAGTTATAGCAGGGAATGGAAAGTTACTTTTTAAAAGTAACAAGTTACAGTTACTCGTTACCGAGTAGAAAACAAAGTGAAACCAAAATGACGCTTACATACCGCTGGCATTTGTATTACTCAAGATGTCAAACTGATGACTAAAACCTTTGGAATGTTGTTCACAATCATGACGTTGATAACCTACAGGTTAATTTATTCAGTCGATTTTTTCGAAAATTAAAAAAGATGGGAAAAACGGTATAGACAAAAGTTTCACTATTTCGATGGAAAAATGGGATATTGTTGTCAGTTTAATCATAGATAACACCATTTCTGAGATTTCTTTGTTATGGCTATTTTTTAAATGGAAGTCGATTTTTTTTCTAGTAAAAATTGTAGCTGTCAAAGAGACAAATGTAACGTTTTTAAGATTTTCAATTCGGTTAATATTAGACATCTTCAAAGTTTTTGGGTAATGCAAATACCAGCGGTACTGTAACTAGAGCGTCATAACTCGAAAAGTACTTAATGAAAATGAACTTTGTCACGGTGTTTTCTGAAGATGTTGAAGTGAGTTATAAGACTATGTAATAAAAAATGAGTTTATTAAAAAAATTTTAGATAACCTTGACTTTATAAATCTTAAAAACATCTTGTCAAAGTCAACTAAGGTTACCAACTTCTTTCCCTCTTGAAACTATAAAACTTATGTCTGAAACATTTTTCCGTATCTTTTATAATTTTCGAGATATTTCAGTGTCAAAATAAAAATGGGACACTCTGTATATATTTATAAATAAAAAAACTCCATGCAATTTTGGTTCTTATTCTCAAAGCCACTTTTATAAATTTTCACTCTTTACATTTTATATTTTACTGCAAAAATCAATACCGATTAGTCGAAAATAGCGGAGTATTACTTTCTACAAGTACCTACAATGATCGATAACCGTCACGCTCATTGAGCTTTCGCGAAGATTAATTTCAAAGAAGGGATACAACACTGATATATCAAATGATTCTGATGTCGGGACAAGGAACGAATGGCCGATTCACTAATGACTGCAACGGTGAAACATAGTAGGACCGCTGGTGCCTGCTGATACGAAAACGTCATTAACAGCATTTAAATGCGCAGAACGCCTCAGGCATGACATGCCATCGCCTAACGAGCGAGCGGAAGAGTTACGACTGGCTGCCACTGCTCTGTTTACGTTTACGATATCACGACAACGTTTACGGGCAAAGGAAATGTTCGCTATTAGCGCTGGATTACCCGTTCGTATGGCAGCAACACGCTAATCCCTATGATTTCTGCCTTCTCTTCCGCCCTCTCTCGCTCACTTATATGATATCCTCTTTGTATCTCTTCTTTCCACCTTCGTACTTTCGTACTTTCGTACCGGTTATTCGCCTCAAGGTCGAACTTTTCTTCTCGCTTGATGTCGGCATGCTTTCTGGAAGTTTCTTTCCCTTTCATTCCTCTCGTTCCTTTCCTCTGATTCTCTCTCTCTCTCTCTCTCTCTCTCTCTCTCTCTCTCTCTCTCTCTATTTCCTCTTCGGTCTCTTCTCTTTCTTCCCCGACCTCGACAGCGCCAGGAATATTTCCTTCTCTTGCACGGCCGTGTTCTTCCAGGTATCTCGCACATCCACCACGTGATTACCGTAATTTTCTCAGCACTACGTCATGTTGCTCTGCCTTTTCTCCTTTTTGATCCTTTCGACGACGACTTGCGGAAGAGAAATTCGCAAAGAATGTGTATCTCGCAATAACGTTTTTTGAAACAGATCGGTAACTGCGGTTACAGTTCCATTCTCTAAAGTTATCTGTACGACATTACTGAATGGCTTTAGCGATGTATAACAATTGATAGAATATAATAACGAATTAGGTTACTCTTTAAAATTGATTTGTGAATTTTTTTATTTGCGTTGAGTATTTTCTTTCGTAATTTTAAATATTGATTTTTTTATATCTCTTTCAATATTAAGTATCTTTTAATGATGATATCGTAAAATTGTATCAAAATGTATTTCTACAATTTTATTAAAGTACTCAAAGTTATGTAAATACCGAAAACAAGCGTTATGCTTCTATTCTTAAAAATTATTTTAGCAGGAAATTTTGGAAACACAACTAGGAAATGAAAGCTTTAAACAGTCCTAAACAGTCAAGTTGGATCTTTGTGTTTAAATAACTCAGTGTGAATTTATATACATATATAATCCTGTAAACTGTGCACCGAATTCAATTTTCAGTCTTGAAACGTAATCTTAACAGTATTACAATAGTAATTAAATTGACAAGCAATTTAATAATATCGATGCCCATAGACATCTTAGAAGAATATTCATACCTAATCTAACGCTAATAAGTATATCTTAAAATCTGTAAATAATTTTATTAATTATTTATTTCATCAGAAAATTTTGGAAAGAAAATATATAATAATTAAGACTCTTTAATCAACTCTTCTGAGAAAATCCTTTATTACAGAATATGTTAACAATATTTTCTTTCCAAAATTTCCTGCTGAAACAATTTTTTTTTATAAATATCATACAGAATAAAACAAAATATTTTTCGCAAATTATAAGATTTGTGTCTCCAACTGATTAGTTTCGAGAGGATTAAGTATCGTCGAAAATAATTTCTTTGTGGCGACGTTCGAAACGTATAATCGTGTTTCTTACGTTGTACTTTTTCAAACAAGATCTAATTTTCAACTATCCTACTCATTCCCGACGTCTTTTCATACACTCGTTTCCATCTCCTCGTCCCGAGGTCCCACGTTAGACGAACAAGGCTACCTTCGGCTTCCGCGGATCGTAGCTTAACTCGTGCACGTACGTGTGTCATTTGCGTGAGTCTCGCCCGTCGCAACGTGTGTTTTTCCACGTAATGCTCCGTGAAACGGGCAATCACGTTGCATTACCGCGGCCATTAAGCGGCCGCGCTGCGGGGCGATGCAGAAAACTACATATGTCCGACTCATACTTTGCCTCTCGTGCGGGCCGCGCAAAACGGTTGCTGCCGAGGGAGAAGAATCGAGGCGGAGAAGAGAAGATACAAGTAGCCATTATTAATTCGTGCGTCCGTTTCCTGCCGGGTGCGCGCCCTTCAGCCCTTCTCTTTTCCCGACTCCCGACGAAGAAGAAATGATCGGCTACTTTCTCCATTCCCTCCTTCCTTCTTTCACTCTTTGTCTTTCTCCCTCTTCCCTCCTTTTCCTCTCTTTTCCTCTCCAGCCCTCGACCTTTCGCTCCTCTTACTCTCGACTCTCGATCTCTCGTTTGCGTAGATTACGACGACGGGCGACGTCGTGGATTCCAGGCGCAATGGAGTGTTTCACTGTTGCTTCCGCTGGCGCTTGTACATTATACACTTCGTAAATCCCATCCCTCGTGCGCCGTTTGCGAAGAGATATTCTCGCGGTTATGCGAACGCGAGAATATCTCCCTCTTACTAGCGGATAAATAGTGCTCCGGGGACGGGGAAGATGGAAAGTGGCACAGAAAGAGACGTTAGAACACCTAGAATTTACTAGGAAACTAATGCCATTTATTTGCAAAATGTCGGGTACAAGAAGTTAGTATACAATTACAATTCTCCGATATACGTTGACTCTTTTTTATTATACATTGCTTTCCTTGTGATTAGTAGCACTTAGATCTTTCATGTAGACATCGGCTGTCGATTCCACCAATCAAGCGGGCTTATTACTAAACTCCATTTGCCGCACGCGCGTACTTATTACTAAACGAGTGAATTATCTCTCGCAAGTTTAGACCACGTATAATCTCCGCATAGCTGATGATACGTGCGATACATTGAGATAAAACCGATGTTAACGCCGCGAAACTTTATTACCCGAGATCTGCTTCCATAGCATTCCGTAATGCGTTCTCTGTGATCACGATCGCTTTGGTAATCGGCTTGGTAATGTAATGAGTATCATTAAGCGACATTCACTTAATTCAATTATTATCGTACCGCTCTCCACACGCTCTCTACTCTTCTCTCTCTCTCTCTCTCTCTCTCTCTCTCTCTCTCTCTCTCTCTCTCTCTCTCTCTCTAATACGTGCTCCGGTATAAATTCTGCAATCACGATTAGAGCCGCGGCCTGACTAATGCGTTGGGGAATTATTCTATTAGAGCGGAATCGCATTAGAGGTTTGCCGTCTTAGAAAAATTCTCGGCTCGAATGTACCTACAGCTAATAGGATGTCTATTAGGCGCACGAAGTATGTTGCGACGTTTGAAGCACACAACACGTCCATAATCAAGGCCACGCGGTAAGAAGACATAATGCTTGCGGGGGATTTACACGCTCGATAGTAATGGGTCCCTGATCAAACAGTGCATTATGATTTATATACAATTACTGTAAATGTTGAATGTAATTGGCTTTACAACGTAAAGGCTTTAAGAGATCTTGAAAAGTTGACTTATTATGTTTTTATGCTTGAGAAAGAAACTCTTCGTAATATTTTATATGAGAAAAACGCTACAGTCAAATGTTTACTTATAAGCATTTTAGATAGGATGCAAAGCATTTTATTTTAAACTTTATCAATTTTGTATTCCTCGAAACTGAGACTTTTATCCGTAGCGATAAATCGAGCGATTTCACAATATTACGGTTCGATACTGTTAAATTATCGCACGAATTTGTCATCCCTTCCTGGATGACAATAATGATTGTGTAAATTTCTCTCGTTAAAAGCCAAGGAAGCGATAATTCTCGCATGCAACGGTAATTCACGTTCGGCTAGGCAGCATAATACGTGCCGCACGACGTTCCAAGTAGACCTGGGCACGGCATCGACTTTGACATTAGCTCGGACCATAGCAATATCGTTAAATAAATGCCCCAGGGATACCACAACCTTTGCTCCGCCTTGCTGGAATAGTTTTCAGAATGTGTCACCGCTGGATAGTGACGTTATAGTCACGTTCCAGATCGAAAATAAATTTTACGTGAACAATTTATTGCAATTATATGAAATATCAAAGTTTGATATATATTAAACACGATACGATTTTTCATATTACTTTAATAATTTTTTGAGTTATTCTAAGTGATTCGCGGAGAGAGTATCGAATTAATTAATTTATTTATTTATTAACGCTTTTTTCTAAAACTTCTTTATTCAGCAAGAGCATGAGAAATGTGAGAAAATAGAAAAAAGCAATTTGCTTTATATACAATAAAAAAATTTAAACTTCTCTTTTCTATACGTTGAATTTCAAATTTTCTAATAATTAACTCAACAAGCTACTTATATTAAATATACAGTATGTAAGACAGTATATAAGACAGTTTTCTGATTTAGTTCTGGTTTTTTGCTAATTTTTTATCGTTTTCCTGATTTTTGTATAAAATATCATTCAGTATCAACCATTAGAATTTTTGTATTTTTCTTGCTGAAAAGAAAATGAATTAGAAAATAAACTTATTATGTCAGAAGGCGACTGCAGAGATAAAATGCTAACGAAAGCATTGCACGTGGAATGATAATTCTTGTTCAACCGAGCGATATGCTATAAACTGTAGCGATCTGAGTACGGCCTGAGATCAGCTTTGACATTAGTATGGTCCATATTATTATCGATGGATAAATGCCCCAGGTATCAACCTTCACTCCATCCGGTTCAAACATTTTTAGATTATGTCATAACTTTGACATACACGTCTCTTTTTATTTTTGCATACGTGATGTAGTTTTTAATTTTGTTGTGTGTAAATCGATCATTTTATTGAAACGATACTTTTACACTTTAATTTATCAGCAGTAAAACTGGAAACTATAATTTTATGAATATATTGAACAGTCTGTTACATATTATAAACGATTTTTAAAGAAAAATCGAACTTGTTCGCTTTCTACATCAATAATGAATGTTAGACATGTGTGGTACTTAATCACAATTTTTAATTAAAAACGTGACTAGTAATTTGTATTTTCCGTGAAATAGCTCAATATTAACTACATAAACTGTTGAAATTATATTAGAAAATGTGTAGAAAAGTATCCATACATTTCGCGAGTGATGATCGTTTCGACATTTATGCTACATTAAAGCAAAGTGAGAACATATGTTTTCTGTCATTAAAATCATTATATATCGTCATGATACCACATATAAGAAGGCAAATGTTCCAGCGATTTGAGATTAAGTGAGTGGGAACGGAGAACAAGGAAAAGAATCGCCACGTATTGCCAAGTCATGTCACAAAATGAACGTTTTTGTAACTTGATTAACGTTGATTATTTAATGTGCGTATACTTGAAACGCATCCGTGTTATCAAGTGATTTATATTATAATGCGAAATTATTACACTCGTCAGAGAAAGATTTCTTGAAATCAAACAAAAAAATTTATTTTGATTTTAAAAAATGATGTTTAAATCAAAGAAATTTTTTCTTTAATCGTACATATAGCAAAGAAACATTTCTTTGAATGGAAGAAATCTTTCTCTGGGTATGTACTCACCCAGAAAAAAGTTTCATCGATTAAAAAAAATGTTATTTGAATAAAAAAAAAATTTCTGCATTGTTATATAGTTAAAGAAAAGTTTCTTTGATTTGAACATCATTTCTTAAAATAGATACATTTTTTTTTATTTAAACGTCATTTCTTAAAATTAAGTAAAATTTTATTTTCTTTAAAGGTATTTTCACTTCAATTAAAAAAAATCAACGAAAGAAACGAATTTTTCAATTTAAACATAATTTTTCTCTGGATACTCGTAGAAATGAACGCATCACATATCCCGATGTTTGTATATGGTGTCACAAAATAAAGAAAACTATGTGTCTATAAAATTGCATTCCATTAAAACTACGAATAATTATACCTAATTACGAGAAAACTTATGCTGAGTAAATGCAGTCGTATACAGGATACAGATAGTGGCAATGAAATTGCTGATAACGAGATATCCATTTAAAGATCATTAGGATACTTATTTACGAACAAAATTTAATTGGCATGCTTTATAATTTGCATGTGTTAATTGCATCTAATTATATTAAATCGTAGATAAAAACATTTTTCAAAGAAGAGATGAGATAGCATAGTAATTTAAACAAATTAAACAAGCATTTCTTAATCTCCAATCACGTTTCAAAAATTTAATATATATATATATATATATATATGTGTGTAACAATTTTTATATCAAATATTACATCAAACGAGACATGGCAAAAGATCGCTTTTAAATAACAATTAATGATACTAATGATAGAACTTGTGGTTGAAATAAATAAGCGCTTATCGTGGTACAAAATCTCGACGGCAGCTGCTGCTGCTGTTCGACGTCATGCCCGCCGAAATTATATCTCCGTTACGCATCCTTTGATCTCCAATCGACGAATACGAGGAGCAAGAAAAATGATTCCCTCTTAGCTCCGCATTATCATTAATCAGGTTACGGCATAACGAACGTAACTTACGGAGGTGGGAGGCGAATTATCTGTATTCTCGGTCTGCGCGCGCACGGGGCTCATCTCGACGATGCATCACGTATGTACGATCACCTCGTATGGTCAATGATGCAACTTGAAATGATCGATTGTTCGTGGAAGATCGAGAGCTTGACATTTTGCTTTACGCGTCTATCTCGAGGACCACCCGGTAGATACTCGAGGCGTGCGCGCCTCGATACTAATATAATCACCTTCGTATGTAGCAGGAGGTACGTACTACGTACACCCTCATTCTCTCTCTTCTCAGGGACACTCTTTGAGTATGGCAAGATCGCGACGCGACGTGTGTGTACCGGTGAGTCTCGCATCGATTCCATCTGTGAACGCGACATGTAAAGGAAGAGAATAATATTAAGCTGAATATTTATTACGGCTTGCACAGACTACCACTATCGATTGCAGATATTTATCGCTATTATATTATATAATCCGCGGGCGATTATGTTTCCGGATCGTCGGAATAGAACGCAAGTTGCTCGACGTCGCGTGCAATTTTCATACTCTGATATAAACGAGTTCGATTCTTGTTCTGGTAAACGGGTTCGAAATGAACTCATACGTAGGAGCTGAGCTGAGTTTATTGCCGGGATTATCGAGCAGCTTGTGACAGTGATGTGTCGTTTATACATATAACAGTAACTTAGACAAGGGAATCGTGTGTCGCTGAGAAATTGATACGGAAACTTTCGCAATGATTTTACGATATACGATCCTAAACTAGACATGATTTATGATATACGTAAAGGAGGCACGAAGAAAAGCATCTTTGCCTTTACGCTGCGATTGCGGAACAATGAAACTTGATGCAAGACAATAAACGTAAATCATTAAAGTAAAGAGGAAAATTGTTTTATTATTATTATAATAATAATTATTATTATAGAATGATTATGGAAAGCAATCATTATGAAATGGCAAATTATTATTGTTTTATAAACATTGTATTAAATTTACAATTTTAAATCACAAAATGTTAATTAATTCATTCTTGTATTATTATTTATAATAATTTATTCTTGTATTATTATTTATAATAATCAAATTTCAAATTAGTTTCATTTTGTCAAAATACTATTTGCAAAGAGTTACGAGAAAATGTGATCTCATTCGATCAAGAATTGTTTTCAATTAAATATTATGTTTGTTGAAACTTTTATCACAGTTGATAAATAGAATGTATTTTCGAGAAAAAAAATTTGATTTACTGTTCTCTAATTGTAAAAATACATAAAAAATAGATTTTTAACTAACGCATTACAAAGATGCGATTTGTTAAGTCACAAGTAATTTTTCAATTATTTTTTAGCGTGATGATATCAATGTCTCTCAGTTAACAATCTATTAATTAGAGAGAGAATATCCGTGCACGAAAAAAACTTATATAAATTAGTTTTAACCACGTCGTCGAGCGATTTCACGCATTTGCGTGCTTAGATTAAGAATCTGAATTCGCCGTTTCATTTTCGCCTACACGACTCGTCATATGCGTGAAATCAGGGTGCGGTCATGGGTTCCCTCTGTTTTTCTATCAGTCTCGCATCGTCCCTCTTCCTTGTACACGTAACATGGTCAATTTTGCACTTATTCATTCTATCTCTGTCGACGCTTATCTCTTTTAATCCTCGTCGTGTATCAAGTTCGTCTTTTTGCACTCTTACCCTCTTTTCTATCCATTTGGCAAATTGATTCGACAACACGTGCGTACAGTAGACAAAGCACTCTAATAAAATGAAATAACGAGGTAAAAACGCTGGAACTAAAAATATTATAGGTACTTGTATGAAAAAAAAAATTAAAAGAAAGTTATTCTGTTAATTGTTATAAAAATATAAGTTATTCAGTTATTGTAAAAAATATGGTAGAATGTTTTGAGTTTGTTAGCAAATAAAAATATTGATAATTTTAATAGATTATTTGATTAATCCAAGCTGGTTCTATCATCCATAAAAAATTACGTGCAATGCAAATGAACGCATATTAATTTACAAAGTTTTTATAGAATAACTATAATATTTTATTTATTATTTTTACAATATTATTGTTCTCATTGATTTATTATATTATACATAGGAAAGTTGAATTTAACATATTCAAGTGTTAATTGAACAGATGTAATTATGTTATTCAAAAATTTTATGTTAAATTGATATTTAATATTTCTTGGTTTCAAGATGATACAATTTATGAGTAAGTGAATAAGTAAGAATTAAAATAATGTATTTTAAAACGTAAATTCTAAGATGAATGAATGAAATACGTGTTTGACATATTTAATTAAATATTAACAAAATTTAATAAATGTTAATTAATTATACTAAAAAAAAAAGATACAATTCAACTGTTTGTTTACAAACTGTGTCAGCATTATATTTTCATTTATTTTTACACAATATCTGTGTTGTTTTCTAACATATTCATTTTATGTTAAATTAACACAAAAGTTTGAGTGGACCTTGAAATGTGTTATATTTGACACACATTTGTTTCAACACAAAAAACGAAAAGACAACGTCTGTAATAAGTTTCTACATACCATATAGAGATTAAATAAAGGCGCGAAATGTATAGATAATATAGTTTAATATAGTTTTTCTGTTCCTACACTAGACTGCACTAGAGAACTCCCTTTCTCGCTTTTGACAAATATCATATCAAATATATACCTTTCTCACAAGTTTCAAAAATACACAAGCTCAGCCGAAACAGAAAATAAACCTAAGATCTGTTTCTTATTATTGCACTTTCTGAACTAGTATACACAATGCAATAAGTTGAAGTGAAACAAATATACGTTTGTTTCACTTCAACTTGCATCGGTTCAAAGTGCAGCAATACAAAACAGACCTCTATATTGAACGCGGTCACGTGACCGAATTTCGCAACCACCAGGCGCCAATCAATTTTGACTTTTGATAGCGCAGCACGCATCACCAAAGCGTTGTAGGTAAACTGCAGTGTTCGCTGCGCGTTTTCGTGTCTTTTTATCCGTTCCCTGCGCGAATTCCGTGATTCCGCTTACAAACAAATCCCGGGAGTGTCGAATCTAACAACGGACGATTGTCTCGGTGTACCAATTGGCCTACCGCGATCTATGCGTTTCTCGGTATTCGTTGATATCCGGCCCGTCGCGTTCCGTCAGTTCGACATTTGTTTGAAAATCCGTTTCTCGATGTGGGCCTGTTGCGTTGTTTATTCGTTCGACGAATACCATCCAATGTATCGAGGCACATCGAGAATCGAAAGAACGACCTTCTATTTGAGAGAATGGCGTGGTACGTTAATCTTCAAGGTAGGTAACCTCTTTTGCCTACAATATTCGGATACTCATTGTCATATTTATCAAAGCCGCTTCAGCCGCTCGTCACTCTTCGAATTTTGTTCGCCTGTCGTAACCGAATTTTGCATAGCGAATCTGACGAATTTAAGTGATTCCCTTGATGCCACGCGATAATTCGATCGTGATTAATCGCGTCTTTTGATATTCATGACCAACATCGATTTTGTATCCCATCGAACAAAAAATCTTATCTAAAGCAAAACATACAGTTAGATTCGATTTTTCATTATTTAGTTTACTTATAATTTAGACTTAATCTAACCTTACTTACCTTGATGATAGTGTAAAAAATTCTATTTTTCTAGCTATGATTAATCACTAAACTAATAGTATAACTTTAAAACTTATTTACTACACAACTATTAATTTAATGATTATGCATAGATAGAAAAATACAATCTTTACACTTTATAGTATTGTCAAGTTAAGCTTGATCACAAGTTAATCAGCAAATAAAAAACCGGGCCTGATATCTGTTTTTACTTTGGTTTCTACCAATGTAGATTAACTTGAATCTTTTAGTATAAATTATTTTTTATCTTCTTTTAGTTTCAAGAATTAAAAAATTAAAGAGTAAATTAAACCCAGATTAAAGTTTAATCTATATTGAAGATATAGGTAGAAATAAACACAAGTATAACATCGCTGAATTTATAGGGATACTATGGGTACGTTCCACTTGGCATAAATGCTTCGAAACATTTAAATGACCAATCAGCAGAAAAAAGAATTTTGTTAATTGACCAATCAAAGAATATGCCTCAAAGCATTCGTAGAATCAAGTAGATCGTAGTTTATATATGTAACAATATGTACATATATGTACTGGCACGCGATTACATTAGTACGTTTATTGGCGAATAGATGAAACGTAACGTTGAATGTAAAATTCTTTTTCATATCTAGAACGTGGGAAAATAACTTACAGTTAGCGAAATTGTATCGATATTAAATTTTGATTTAAACAACGATAAATAATTCTTTTTTGTATTTAGAATAACTAACATTTTTTTTTAAATTAGAAAGTTAATAACTTATAAATGTGAGAGAGATATGGAATTTTTATAATTATTTTTAGAAAGTATACAGGCGATAAAAAATGTATAATTGTTACAAAGCTTCTGTAAAAAACGTTTTAGACAAAAATTAGAAACGGAAACTTAATAATTTAAATATGACGGGGAATTTTTATTACTCATTTTCAAAAACTACATAGATAAATAATCTATTATTATTAAAACTTCTATAAATAATGTATTAATATAAACAATAACAATATTATAGGCATATTTTACTTCCAATTTCTTCGATTTTATTCAGGAATGATTTAAACGGTATTGTAAACAACGAGCAAGATATATTATCTGTGACGATATTTCACGTACAAGACTTCTTAATTCGATTAAGATACTCTTCTTATAATTTATACGATTCCGATATCAACTTTCTGGCATTGGCAGATTTATCGCATACCGATCGCATAATTTTAATCCTCTCATATTGGTCATACTAAATGCATGACACAAACGAACTCGGATTTCTATTGTACATTGGATCGTCATACATAATATAAATAGCAGCTGCAATCCGCTACATAACTAATTGACAAGTTTAATGCCCTGGATAATACATAGGTTTTGTTATTCGGATATCGTCGAACGCAGAGTCAAATCCAATCGCAATTACGTTAATGTTTGTGTGCAATTATTGCTGTACCGTACTATCTTTTGTGGCTTGCATTTTAAAAAATATCTTTTTGTTTTAAAATAACTTCAAAAATGTAAACCTTTAACAATTGAAATAATTATGTAACAATATATATTATTATGAAAAGTAACTGATATATTATTCAAAGTCTCAGTTCAAAGCGAACATACATAAAGCGTATTCTCAAAAATGTAAACCTTTAAAAATTAAACTTTTATCTGATAATATATTGTTT
>NW_017298213.1:381114-400545 GCF_001594075.2 Trachymyrmex cornetzi | reverse complement strand
TTATCTCTTATTTTTGATTTTTGAACATGACCGGAGCCACTACCGCGTCTCCTGATTTAGTTGCATGCAAAAATAAAAAAATGATATATTTTACTATTGCAATATATAGATGAATGTGTATGCATAATAAAAACAAACGAGTACAGTATGTACTTTATTTTATCATTATTATAAGTAAAACGTAATTATTTAAATTGTCATTTGTATCTATTTTCCGTAATATTAAATATATAATTGATACTTAAGCTGTAAAAAAAATCGGTGCAAAAATGATATTTTATTTTTTCTTTCTGATCTCTTTAATAAATGTTTTAAATATATTGTTCCAATTGATTGCTTATTTTAATTAACTGAGATGTTTAAGAATAAACAAAAATTATTTTATTGGAAAAAATATAAAATTTTTTAATTATTTGCATATGAAAGATCCAGGAGATAAAAAAAATCTAGGAGATAAAAAAAAATCTAGGAGATAAAATTTTAAAGTTTGAGAAATTTCGCATGTTTTGTTAAAGATTAATCTAATTATTGATTCTTTGATAACGAAGTCTGGCAATCATGACTCTCGCTTCATTGATGATAGAGGCATTTTTTGTGGAATTACCATAGGAAACCCGATTCTAATCATGCTAACCGCCATTATGCATAAAAATCTCTTGGAATAGCTGTCTCGTCGAAATGCGCATAATTATTGTGTAAACGATATAACTATCTAAATGCGTTGAAAATATTGTTTTTCTTCGAAATTTCTAGACACTTCTGTCAACATTTATAAGATTTCTTTTAAGAAATATGCAGGAGATTTGTGCCACCACATATCACTATAAGCCAAGTATAGTACCGAAATATATGTATGTATTTAAGGGAAAAAATATTTAAAGAATATTTTTTTATTTAGTTACATAAAAAATTCAATATTTTGTTTATTAAGATAACATGCATAATAATCAACTATCTGAAATAAGGTTCGCAAGAATATATCAAATATAATAAAAAGCTAGCCCATCAGAGCCGACATCGGTTAATCGGATGCAACAATTTATTTGCTTGTGAATTTAACAAATTTTTTATGATATAATTTATTAAATTCACAAGCAAATAAATTGTTGCATCCGATTAACCGATATCAGCTCTGATGAGCTAGCTTTTTATTATTATATGCATAATAATATCATAACAGTTAACGATATAGATCAATTTTCAACAGAAATTTAACAGAAATTATTTATTCTTTTTTTAATAATTGTAAATAAAAGTGTTTTCTATGACTAAAAAAGTGAACGTATTTGAAATATTTGAAAGCGAGAAAGAGAGTTTTAGTGCAGTCTAATTTTCAGGAATAAAAAACAAATCTAAAGAATTTAATAAGCATGTCCTCTACAGTTCGCTTTTCTTTCATTTGTTGTACATTTTACGCTGTCTTTTCTCTTTTCATTTTAGTGTGTGGTTTATAGTGAATCCTGTAGATAGCGCAATAATTTAAAATACAGTTTTTAAAGAACGCATTAAAAAATAATTATTGCTAAAAATTCATCCATTATTTTATTACGCAGAAATTATGATTTGTATTGCAAAATCTCCTCAGCGCATACCCGTACGTTACTTTCGAAATTTGCGAAGCGTAAAGGATCCGGGGAATGCTGTGAAAACAAGGTGGCTCAACGACATCGTAGGCGTTTAGCGATTTTCTGCCAGTAAACGGCACTTTAATGACGCGGCTTGCGAAGAGCTGATTCGCGGAAAGTATAATATTTAATGACTGTTTCGCGGTAAAGCTGGACCGAGTCGGATATACTTTCAATAATCGACGAGATTAAATCTCGTTTTGAGAAGATAATTCTCAAACAACGTTAAGAATTGAATTTTAATATCCTATATTAAAATTGGCATGTCATGTTTTTTTGAAGCCTCTTTTCAGAGGGATGTTGGAGTACTCCGATTTCGATGTGGTTTCGTATTCGGGGGTTTTAGGGATCGCTCGTTCCGAAATCGTGATAAAAATTTCGAAATTCAAAATGGCTGAATCATTGTGGTGGACGGAGATGTTAAGGAAATTTAAAAAATTTTTCGATTATGATGTAATTTGTTTTTAGGGGGATCGTGGCGTCGTTCATTTCGATCTTATTCAAAATTTGAGAATTCAAAATGGCTGAACAAAATGGCAGTCGGAAATGTTACGGAAATCTAAAAGATTTACCGTTTATGGTGGAATTTGATATTAGAGGGTTTAATGGGGACACTCGTTCCGAAACCGTATTTTAAATTTGGAAATTCAAAATGGTTGAACTAATATGGCAGACGGTAATGTTACAGAAATGTAAAAGGTTCTTCAATTTTGGTGAAATTTGATAGGAAGGTAGGGTTGTATTTAGGGAAATGTTGGTGGAGTATGGAGGGAGGGAAAGGGGAACAAGAGTATGAAGGAAATGGAAGGAAGAATAAGGAAAGTTTTGAGAAATACAGAAAAGGAGAGGGGTAAAGAAAGGAAGGGAATGGGATGGTGGGATAGGGAATGTAGAGAAAAGGAGGGAGGGAGAAGGGTATTAAGAGGTGGAAGGGAATGGGATGGTGGGATAGGGAATGTAGAGAAAAGGAGGGAGTGAGAAGGGTATTAAGAGAGAGTGATCCCGATTGATCACGGCTCAATTGGACATCAACAATCACAGCGACCAGGTGCCTAGGAGCTTTGTAGTCTCAAGCGCTGAGTGGCTCGTGTCCAATTGAGCCGTGTCCAACTGGGTGTCACCCATTAAGGGAGTGGAGGAAAGGTAATGGAGGGGAGGGGGGGGGACAGGAATACAGGAAAGAAAAAAAGGAATATAAGGACCTGTGTGAGGCAAAGAAAAAGAGGAGAATGAGAGATGGGAAAGGAAAGTGGAAGGAGCGAAGAGTGAGAGACGATGTGGGAAATAATAAACAGGGAAAGGAAGAGATGGAAGGGGATAAATAAGGAGATAGGGATGAGGGAGTGGGAGGAATATTTCAAAGATTTGTTGGGAATTTTAAACGACTTAGGTTTGAATACGACTGTTCGCTCCAAGAGGGAAGTGCCTTAGGGTTGCAGCGCAAAAATAAAAAATGCTTCGAAATAGTAGCACATAAATAGCGCATAAATCCTGTGTATTTAATTTCCCAAATCGGTTGTATTTAACGGGTGGGAGGGCTGACTGCCTACTCAACCCCATACAAAATATTTTTTTTCTTAACCAAATGGAATGGGCCAAAAATTTTTATTTACGCATATGGATAGCGCATAAATAGAGCATTATACCATAATTTTTTCATTAAGATTTGGTTAAGTGGAGGAGCCAGCTAGGCAGACGTTAAGAAACGTCAGTTTAGCGGGCCCTCGACCACCTCTTCTTAATCAAACCTTAATAAAAAATTTATGGAATAATGCGCTATTTATGCACTACCAATATCCGCAAAAAAACATTATTGCGCTCATTCCGTTTAGATAATATAAAATTTGTTGTGGGGGGACTGAGTATGTAATCAGTCAGCCCACACACCCTTTAAAAACAACCGATTTAGAAAATTAAATACACAGGATTTATGCGCTATTTATGCGCTACTATTTCCAGGCATTTTTAGTTTTTGCGCTGCAACACTTAAGGCACTTCTCTCTTGGAGCGACCAGTCATATTCACCCCTAAGTCACGTCTGCCTAGCTGGCACCCCCCACTTACCCAAACCTTCATGAAAAAATTATGGAATAATGCGTTATTTATGCGCTACTATTTCCAGGCATTTTTGGTTTTTGCGCTGCAACACTTAAGGCGCTTCTTTCTTGGAGCAGACAGTCATATTCATCCCTAAGTCACGTGTGCCTAGCTAGTCCCCGCCACTTACCCAAATCTTAATTAAAAAATTGTGGAATAATGCGCTATTTATGCGCCACCTATATCCGCAAAAAAAATTCTTGCACTCATTCCGTTCGAATACGAGCATTCGTGAGAAAACGATGAGCAAACGAATGCAGAAAAAAATGTTCGATTTTTTAATATTGGGGGGCTAGCGTGATGTTGACCCCCTAAAATTTAAATTTTGTATAACTTTTGAACTAAGGGTAAGCAAACGAAAATTCCTACGGAACAATCGTTTGCAAACGACGAGAAAACGAATGCAAAAAAATATTTGATTTTTTAATATTGGGGGGCTAGTGTGAAGTTGGCCCCCCAAAATTTAAATTTTGTATAACTTTTGAACTAAGGGTGAGCAAACGAAAATTCGACGGAGCAATCGTGAGCAAATGATGAGCAAACGAATACAAAAGAAATATTCGCTTTCACTATTCGAAAACACGAACTGAACGAATCCAACACATTCGGTGAGCTCGGGCGCCAGGTGCACCGAGAGAAAGGATTTTGTTAATTTAGCAAGCCAGTACCTTTAACCGGTGATCGGTAAATATGTAACAACAAATTATGTTGTTGTGATTGCTGCTAGTCTGCTATACCAACCAATTATTAGTAACAGAAACAAACTATATAGAATCTAACCTATCTTTTGGATAGACTTTAGCTCGTTTATATAGAATTCGTAGATGATCGTGGAGTCTTAAGTTGTAGGAAACCGACCAGCACAGTCAAATATAGGGAGAATACTTGACTAGGATTAATCAATCTTTTACGATTTGAGACCCTGCAACCGTCTACGACTTTTATATTGGTATATATGAGCCTCTTATTTGCTAGCGATACTATTGATTATTCGTTACATTGACGATAATATTTGCAATCGTAACAAATTGATTGTTTTTTTAACAAATATCACATTTGCTTTCCCTTGATTTATTCCTATAACAAAATCTTTTCTCTCAGTGTGTCTTCCTCTGGTCAGGTTGATGTTCAAATGAAACATCACCTGGCATAAGGTATACGAAGATTTTCCCCTCTAACGTAAAATAAAAAAAAATGAAGTAACACATGTAACATTAGCGTTCGATAATAATTTTATTATAAAATTTTTTATGGTATTTGACTAAAGAATTCCATTCGCCATATTGATTCAACCACTTTGAATTTTCAAATTTTCAAACCGCCATAATGATTCGGTCATTTTTCTTATTCAAACATTTTGAATCCAGATTCGTAATATTATATTTCATAATGTCTAAAAAGGACAGTATAATGGAGGAGCGAGCGCAGGGGATGTGCTAGTGTTTAAAAAATCAAAAATAAATTCGAAGTTTAATGCAAGTGTAATGTAGTCTTTAAAATGTTATTGAATAGTTAGCGAACTCATTATTTAAAATATTTTTTAATTTTTTAACTTTTCTCTCTCTCTCTCTCTCTCTCCTCTTTTTTTACATTACTACAATATGATTTATTAAATAGTTGTATTTAAAATTATGTTTAACGAAAAAGGAGCATAAAACCACTGCACAGATTTTTTGCGATATTAAATATATTACAAAGGTTTTGATTTAATTTAAACGTTTCGGCCGATATCTGGCCATCTTCAGTAAATATACAAATAAACCCGCATTAGTTACATAAATTTAAAAATAAAATTCGCAGTCATACATTTAATTAAAAATCACGCTCTCTTTCATTTTGCTCGTGAGATCTTACTATATACTTGATGAGACAATTGAAATATTTCGAATTGTGTAGAACGAGAATTCTCAGATTCTAATGTAAAACAAATATGCTATTATTAATGTAATCTAATTATTGAGAAGTTACAATTCATTACCTATTTTTACAGCAATTAAGATCTCACGATCAAGATGAAAGAGAGCATAATTTTTAACTAAATGTATAACTGCGAATTTTATTTTTAAATTTATGTAACTAATGCGAGTTTATTTGTATATTTACTGAAGATGGTCAGATATTGGCCGAAACGTCTAAGTTAAATCAGAACTTTCGTAATATATTTAATATCACAACCTGTGCAGTGGTTTTATGCTTCTTTTTCATTAAATTTTATGATTGAGAGAAAACTACTTTCTTATTAATTATATAAAAATTAGTGTTTACTAATTTTTATTTCAAATTTTGAATTTCTTATTTTGATATATTGAAAGCACAAGCTGATGAAGATAAAATATCTAGATACATGCGTCTTTGCGCTTACCCGATCAAGTATATGTGGGCGATCGATTCATTCGGTGATCGACGGCTCTATGGATTACAGACATGATAGATATCTATGCTGACTACGTACGCAACCGGTCGCGACCTACTCAAAATAAATCGCTAATTATGCTGAACTATTGATAGTACGCGTGAGTTTTTTTGATGTGATACCGGTTTCAGGGCTGATAAATTTATTTCTGTCAAATCGAATAAATCATATTTGTAACGTTGGTGAATGTTGTCTGGTACGCTAAAAAATAATATATACATATATATTTATATATAACATTTTAATCATATTTGGGCATATGTGTATTTTAACACAATAATATTATATACACATATATATGTGTAATACGTGTATATAGTGTACTATTGTGTTAAAATATACATGTGTCCAAATATGATTAAAATGCTATCTGTATTATTTTGTATATGTTAATACAAGAATTTTCGATCATTTTTTAAATATAAGTTCATATCGTATTCAGTTACAATTATTAAAGTATTTAATTTAAATTATTAAATTTAATTTTTAAATCATTTTTAATGCATAGCAAGCATAAAAAACAAGGTATCATAATACTGAAATTAAAAAACATAATTTATTATTATCTTTCAAGTTGCTTCTTTCAATTATTTTCTATCGAATATATAATCATATATATAATTGAAAATAAAAATGTTAAAATATTATGCATTAAAAATCTAATCTTTCGTATAATTATATATTACAACAAGATTCTAAATTTTTATGACTTTCCTGCTTGTCTCCTCTAATCGTCTATTTTATGGTTTAAGAGACTCTACTCTATAAGCTTAATCTCTAAGTGAAATTAGTTTCCTCTAAAAAGTCTTGTAAAAATTTGAACATACGATAACACTGAAATGATTATTAGATGATTCCATGATTATATCACAGCAATTTCCGGAGTCTTTCGATTACCTGCGTCCAACTATTAAGTCGCATAAGGTTTATTAGAAATAGCAATACAAATCTTTTATGAATGAACGAGAAGCGAGTGTATTAGTTAATTCGCGCGAATCCACGCTTTCCGTATAATACCCGGCGAAGCACTCGGAGGTTGTTTCTTACGACGAGCTTCTTCGCGTAAGGGGTCTCCACGATGTTCCTTTTGCTGAACCTCCGATGGTCTCCGGGTACACGAAGCCATTAATATTATTACCAAGCGAGAGCGTGTGGGTATCATTATCGCGGACGATGGAAAAAACGACGATCGAAAGGGACGCCGAGAAACAAGAAAGCGTGGAAGAAAGAGAGAAGGAAGGAAAGACGAGGACAGTCAGGAGGCAGCAGAGGAGGTAGCGGTAGTATCCTCAAGTAAGAGCACCTTTATACACTCGACTTGAGGAGGCTCCTCGATTACGCGAGCATTCGAAATTTTCGGAGCTCTTCCGACACCGCTGGGAATCACCCTCGAAATTGATGTTGCCTGGCCACGCAATCTCGGGCCGTTCAGACTGCTCGATTTTTCTCGCCTGCCTCGTATATCCCTCTTTCTCTTTCAACCATCTAAAAACAAGGAAGGAACATATTTATTATACTTGTCGTGACCCGGGAACAGCGCATGGGATCCGCGCGTTCGTCGCTGCGAATACTCGTACATGACGAGAAAAGTGGTATACCGCGTAAAGATTAATATTCTGCAAAATAGAGGCGAGAAGAAAAATTTTGGCCTCCGTGAAGTTTAGTGATTTATCGCGTTGTAGCCTACTTGGAATGCCCACGAAATACATTTGCCACTTACGTAATCGTTAGAAGACAAATAAGCTGTGTCAATTAGGAGATATATCTACTTTTCATACTTAATACACTCACATCATACTATCCCTGAATATATAAATGTTTAAATATATATAATACGATTTTAAATTATAAAAATCTTATTTTTCTCATAATAACTTTCTTTGGAAGATCACAAATTTACAAGTACGCTCAGCGTATATCGTTATGTAATGGTTATATAATATTAATTTTTTTTCCATTATCTCAAAGCGATTGAGCTTCTGAATGGCAAATGCTACGTGATACTTTGCTTTTATTTTTTTTTTCATTTCTCTCGCTCGGTATTCGTCATCGGAGATTTTTAAGAATTTCTTCATGTACCGCGTAGCAATATAATTAAGTCGAGATAATGCAGTTTACGATACACTAAGCACACGTACGATTACATGTTCCGATTAAATCTCGATATTACGATAATAGTTACGATAACTGATGTTGACCCAAACGTTGGGATCACGGACCCCAATGTTATTTTCTCTCTGAAAACCGTTATAAAATAATTAAAATATGTACGAAAACATTTCTTTATAATATTTATTATAATTTAAACTCTTTCATAAAAATAAATATATTATATTATTCATATTAAAATAAGAGATAAATTTTACATATTTTATACTAAAAAATGAATATATGTTTTACTAAACTGTAACTAATTATGATGCTTTTTGCCCAATTTAATCTACTGAACGGATATATTAAATTGTGATGTTTATTTTTTGCAGATTAACTTGCCCTGAACCGTACTTCCTTAGCGAAGGTTTATATGCGACACCAGAAGAACTTGAAAATACTCGCGAGATCATTCTGCATGTAATAACCATCGGAGCTTTTATTGAAGATTCGACAAAGGTAAGTAGGTACCACTAAATTAGATAAATATCATTTCTCTTATAGATAATTGTAAGAGTCAAGATCTGTTAATTTTTTTTGCCGTGATTTATTTCACCTGTCATCCTCTGTTTATGACAAATGTTTTATACATTATATAATTATTTTAAAAATATGAATGTTTTTGTTTATACATCATATGATTATTTAAAAAATATGATTTATTTTTAAATAAGATTTGGTTAATAAAATTTTCATTATAAAATTAGTTTTTAATAAAAAGGATAACGATAACATTTTTTTATGTACCGGTATTTAAAAAAGATAGAAAAAGAAATGTTTGTTCATGTCAGTTAGACTTGTTTTTGAGATGCTTGAATATAAAAAATATCTTACAACACTTGATGAGTATTAAAATCATTTAAAATCATTAAAATTTTTTAATCTAATAAAATTTGTACAATTACACTAGTATTAAAACACGGATCGTCTATATAACGTTTTCTACTTTTTCTTCCATTCGCATTATGCTTATAGAGATCCTTAAAATTCTTATCGGTCGATTGAACAGCTTCGTGCTAGACTTTCTTCATGTGTAGCTCAATAAGCGGCAAATAGCTAAATAAATAAAAATACAACTAATTGCAAAGTGCACGTAGATGCCAGTTCATCCATCGACCTTTCTTATCTGACGTGGGTGCCGATTAAAATTACGTATAGCTATATACAGACCCATACCATGTTGGTCTTGCACAGTGCTAGGGCTATCTCGCGGCTTTCTCCTCGGATCGCTAATTAAACGCAACGGCTAATTAGATAACTGATAAAAGGTTATGGCGAGCGGTACGATGTACTTTTAGTCTCTCTCGTCCGCACGCGTGTTCTCTTTCGCCACATCCGCGCATCACGTCCTTTTGCCTCGACTTTCCCGCAATCCACCGAGTTCGTTCCGCTGAAATCTAAAACTCAGCTTGAATTCCACAGTGAATGAGGTCCTCGTGACCTTGAGACTTTGGAGGTTTCTCTTGGAATATTTTTGTGCTGATGACTACGTGGGCAGCGCGATTGGACTCTCTCCGTTTAAAGTGTCTTGCTTAATAGCCAGACATCTATTTAAATAGGCATTCGATTTTCTATGAATAAACAGCGTTATATAAATGTATTGTACCGCAACATCAAAGTAATATAAGCAGTCAAAAGAGTAATAGAAAGTAGTCGAAAATACACACGTTACCTTGTACACTGCTGTTTAGATACCATCGAAAAAATTGATTTATTATGATAATAAATTTTATTTGGGTTTGCTGATGCCGTTATTATTGCGGCGTACGTTAAGGCACCTGAAACACTGATAATCGAGACAGACTTCCTCGAGAAAATGTTCCCTCGCTGTTTATTCTGTCGCGATAACGAGTCTTGAAACTGGTTCGCATCCAGCTTCGTATGCCTCATTACTTGGCCGAAGGGCTTGGTATTTTATTTACGCATTTATACTCAGGTACAGTTATTATAATTGCTTGTCGCCCTTGCGTGATTTATGAGAGCCCGGCTAAACACTCGCTCTTGAACGGTTACATCCTGCTCCTAATAGCTACCGTGCCGCTTTACACCGGCCGTTACGCGACACTCCCAACAAACGACGCAAAATCCGCGCGTGTTCTCGCGCGAGAAAAAATCTTTTGCTCTTATAAATTTTGCAATATATTCTTAATAACTGAAGTGGTATTCCATTAAATAACTTTATAGCATTTAATTTACATAAGCCGGATGAATTAGTTGAAGTTAATTCGTCCGGTTCATGGTATATATGTATAATGTAATTAAATATATTGCAAACTGCGTTAGAAATGTTTAACTTCGTTTTCAATTAAGTTTATAATAATATGTATTTCTACATAGAGCATCAGTATTCAGTGTTATTGGCACATCTATTTATAAGATGTGAGAAGTTATGTCTCTTGCATTCTTCTTGTATTTCTCGGTTTAAACGCAATTAGCGCATTTCTGCGAGCTTTACCAAGTAGTATGTAGGAAGCAGTAGCGGGATAAATAAAATACAAGTCGCGTAGTGGAGGAGAGTCAACTTCGGCGGACCCGTAGTGGCCTTCCGGGTACATTGAATAATGCATACCGCATCTGGGGGCAACATTGTTGCGCGGCTATGGGGACACAACACGGAAGAAACTACCAATTGACATGTCGACAGTTTTACGGGCCAGCGACTTTCATGCATCATATGTTTCGAAATTGAAGAAAGCCACATACGGGACGCAACTCACGACATACCATGGTAATACTCTTTATGCAGCGTTTCAATTAAATCAGTCATTTCCTATTCAAAACAATGCAAATTTGAGAAGTAAAATCGTTCTTAAATTTAAAAAATACGTTTTTAAATGTAAAATAATCCTTTTATACGGTATGATAATTAAGTGATGTGACATTAGATTAGATATATATAAAATCTCCATAAAAATTTTCTTTATGAAAATTTTACATAATTAAAATATTTATACAATATCTTTATTTTTTTTAGACCGTATATGTAAGAAACACAATCAATACTAGAAAATGCTTATTACGGTCGAAGCTGGATCTTCGTTGCTTAAATAATTCAATCTTGAATTACTAATATATATTATATATGTACTTGCATATATACCATATTTTTCTACCATCAAGCATCATATATTATAAAGATGTTAATATGTTAAAAACTGTTAATAAATTTATTGCGAAAAATATTACCTCAGCCGGGACTTGAACCCGGATCTCTTGTATTCCGTACGAGCGTCCTAAGCCATTAGACCACCGAGGCCTTAAAGTGTATAAAATATTTATACACTTCAAAAATAATAAAATTAAATAAAAATGAGTTTTTTTTTAAATATCATAAGAGAATAAAAGATAATATTGCATGTTTGTGATGTTAATATTCTTGCATCAAGTTTACAAAACATTTTTCCGAGAAAATGTTATTAAATCTACGTTCTATTACGTTCGTATGCGAATAAATATCTATTTTTATAAACGATCTATTCTAATTATGTTACAAGCACACTTCTCGGTCGCAAAAGATGATCGGTCAACTCCTAAGCACAACAGCGAGCATAATTTATTCAGGCGATGTAGCAAAAGCGATTAATTTTATTGGTCGACGTCCCGGATACGGCTCGTCTGTACCCGTCACCGTTGCTTTTGTTGCAACGTCCTATCCTATGCCCCGTGTTTCTCGATCATGTGCCAGCCAGACTAACACCTTATTAACGGCGGTGGTTGCGCGAATGCCGGCCGCAGGATAGTTGCGCAAAGTTATTCGCGCACGCTTTCAGTGCCGACCAGCTAATATTATCTTACATGTTGAAAACTAATCCACGAAGTCTATGCGACGTGAAATTTATCATGAACTGACTCAGAATAAGCGACAATTTAAACCACTCTCTTTGTAGACGATACCAAAATAACATTTCGTTATACTTCATAATTCTAACGACATAATTTGGTTGATTTGAAAGAATAAGTAGAGAAGAGAAATTTTGTATTTATAACGGATTGTTGAATACATTATTATTATGCTGAGAAGAAATGTAAATTTTTTAATAAACATTTATTTGAATAGTACCAACTAAATTTTTACTTACAGTAAATAAATATTTACTTAATAAAAAGAAATAATAGTTGAACTATGATTCTTGTATCAGATAAATATATATCTTTATATTTAGTAAATATTTAATTGATACTATTCAAACAAATGATTGATTAAAATTGAATATATTTTTTTCAGCGTATTATTACTATGATTAAACATGATATTAAATTTCTCTTAGCCTTTTTTAATTTGCACTTTGTATCGTTTGAAATCCATGTCTTATGCCATAAAATTGATATTAATATTCATTTTGGGTAGTCATTTACAAGTCAAAGCAAATTAAAACCGTTATACTAGTAGTTTCAGAAATCTGCTTTGTAAACACAATTTTTTCACATTCAAAAGTTTATAGGATCCAAATGGACCATACGATAACTTGCCTTTCATATTTGAATAGCCCACGTAGTTTAGTAACATGTTTCAATAATGAAATACATCTTTTTGGTTTATATCACAAAGAGAGAGAAATTGATACCACACTAGAGAATAATTATGGTCTTTACATTTTTCATCTTGATGATGGCGACTCAACTTTCCCAATCCGGGGGTTTGCCGTCAATTCTTTTCATTCCTAAAAAAAAACTCTCAGTCAGCCACACCATAGATAGCTGTAGCAACGTCCACGGTATCTTGATGATTTCCCCGTAACCACGAGGTCAACACTTACATCAGGACATGTTTGGACGATGAGAAAACCGCGAATAGAGAAGAAACTTCATGGCAAAAGACCTTGAGCATTTAAGTTTATGCGTACACCTGCGTGCATGTATCTCGATTCTATCCACAAACAGATTGTATTATATTTCTACTGAACAGAAAAAGCGTTATTTTCGTATTTTTAACGCTGTGTTATTTGTGTATTTAGATTTAACTGCTGGAACGTGAATGTGCATAGCATGTTACGTATTTTCATTGAATAAAATGTTTCGTCAATTTGCATTATATTACTATGCTCATAATAGCTTTAGATTCTATATACTATTAAATCCAAAGTTAAAAAATTATTGACACTTTCTTATTATATGTAATATTGTTATCTACATTTATATAAAATTTAAAAGTTCAGCTTAATTTGTAAATTCTTAATGACAATTTATTTCTAGTCCTGTTAATTGTTACTATATATTCACGATAAATTTTACCAAAAATATTTTAATTTATATGCGAAATTTACAGTTTCAAGTATATATAAAACGATTGCAAAACATAAAATAAATTGAATTATTAACAACTATTTATCTGTGTTGCTATTTGACTTCAATAGTAATGATCATAATATTCAGAAAATATTCTGAATATATCTTAAAATAAATATTTTATACGCATTTATATATAAAATCATCTATTCTTTATTTTTTATATGGTATTAATTTTTCCTCATGTTATAATCCAAACTGATGCACTGATGATTAACATTTTTAGTATATTATTTTAAAACTATTACATTTTTTCTAAATATTGTATATTTTTCGTGCTGAATTATTAGATGAATCACATTGCATAATAAAGAATTTGATTACCATTACGTATTTCTAAAGTCATTATTGCCACCACACATTATCTGTCTATTGCAAATATAACAATGAAAGAATTATAATCTATATCTATTGATCATTTTTTGGCTTTTTTTTCTTTTATTGCGCAAACAGTGTCTGCTATGAATATCGTTATCTATCATGTGACACTACGCGAGTTTCGAATTAAGTGTTGGCATAATAAATATGAATGAGCTGACTATTAGACAGGTATTCGGTTACTACAGTCTCGAAGAATCATAGGTCAGCACCACTGTCAGCGATTTCAGACTAAAGTTACCGAATGGACAGATATTGTTGCTGAATCATGTCGAACATAGTTCGGTGGAATAGCACAGAGAGAGAGAGAGAGAGAGAGAGAGAGAGAGAGAGAGAGAGAGAGAAGGGGGGAAAGGAGAGAGAGTTACTGATCATACATAAATCAATTTGGATCTTATGTTTTCGCTCCGTAATATATGTCTGATAATAATTTGTCGTTTTTTCAACGCAAAAGCGAATTTCTCTGTTTAACATGCCGTTTCTTGAGAATCGGTTGAAACTTTCTATCAAGTCGCCTGTTACTATTTGTAAATAAGTGACAGCATCAGCAAGATGGTACTCTTTTGTAAATAAACATATGAAAATATAACAATTCTGCATATTTTTAATGCGTATATTTTTAATTTTTCATTAAATTCTTTTCATTTATCGTTAGATTATTGTTCACCGTGTTGCGTCAAATAAATTGATTTTATAGAAAATAAATATAGGTACATTGAAAACATATCTAGATTTTTAAATAAAATATATAGCATAAAGAGAATAAGATAAATGTATATATAGCATAAAGAGAATAAGATAAATGATACTTTATTGATTCAATATTAAATTTTACGGCGATTAAACCGATTAATAATTAATTTCTAATTATTTAGAATTAATTATAGATTATACATTTCATAATATTTTTATAATTGATTGATAAATTGATACGTAATTTCAAAGAAAGGATGAGATATATTAAGAATATACAGCGAGATATTATCCGTAAGAATAACAAATCATTACTTATTGATGATAAATTGCCACCTGCTTGACAAAAATTCTTCCCATTATATATTTTTATCTTGCTATAATCTTCTAATTAAGATGGATAAGCATTACACGTAAATAATACTGAGATACTGAGTAATTTACATATCGCTCTCGTTCCTGTTCCTTGATTCTTTGAATCGACTTCGATATAACATTTAACTGCTTAATACCAATACTAATTTAAATATTGCATGACGGAAAACGACATTATAATTTATTGTTTTAGTCGAGGCTTTTCGACTAAAACACGCGTAAGAATACGCTGCCGTATTTTCGATACTTTACGATAGCTGTTCCGTCATCATGCAACGTACATAGCATGTACAAGATATTTCTTTAGAGATATGCGTATCTATAAACGAATATCTTAACATAACAAGACATAATAATCTCATTTTCTTTACCCTGACTTATTCGATAAGATCTGTACTAATGGAAAAGGAGTTATAATTTTTTATTTATTTGAAACAACATTATTTAGAGAAAATAGCTAAATGAATCCATTTAAAATTTTAACAGTAGACACACTTTATTCTTCTGTAGCTATTCTGAATAATTAACTGCTGATAATTAACTCTTTGATATAACTCTGGGTATGGCATATGACATATATCTACTTGGCTTTTTTTCAATACTTTTTCGATGTTCTTTCCATTGTTTGTAAATTTGTTATTAATATACAAAGAAAAAGTGATTGAAATTATCATAATTTAATTGTTAAAAAATTTTTTTTAATATATATATAATATATACGGTAAGTGTACAAAGAAGGTATCGAATATTACATTCTTCTTAATAAAAAAACGGATAGGAAAATATATTAGTATTATGAACATTATTGTATTGATAACTATAAAATGGAGTTCCTGGCCATAATTATTTTATCATATTATATATATGTGTGTGTGTGTGTGTGTGTATGTGCATGTAGTCATAAATATCAAACACTTTTCTCTCAGTGCAACGATACATTTGCTCGGTACCGTTGTATTTCTTAATGTGTAGCGTTCTGATTAAGATTTTTTTTTTACAATATGTTTATTTCTATGAAAGTTAAAAGCAGTAAAAAATTGAACGTGATATGCCATACCCATGTCGTTTTTGTAATGGCACCAAAAGATTAATATTAATCTTGTTTGTTTATTTGAAACAGTATTTATTATAAACGGCTATACGAAGCACAAATAAATTTCGACTAGTTTTACATAAATATACCAGAACTCGCAAAATATTTTTCTGTTGATAATCAAAGATTCGTACTTATACAAGAGAGCTACGTTACATATCCTCGTGACATGCGATCAATTTCTTCTTGATGGAAGCTGGATAGCTCTCATTGGAATTTATTCACGACTTAGCTAAGCAATCTGCGACAATAGATGTGACAACGATGCGAATTGCGTTCCTGTGCAGCAAGCGTATTTGTCAGTGACATTTCGAACGATTCATCACGACTACCAATTCGATTACATCAACATGCAGCGGTAACTGCTGTCGACGCAGAAGACCTAATAAATGACAAGATGTAGGCGTGTTTTCGACACTGATGACGATAATCTCGACGGTATGGTGAAAGATCGCAGTTGGTTACGCGGCCATTACCCAAGACCGATCAAGGATCAATTTAATGTTTGTCTGAGCGTCACGTAATAATTTCGTGCTTTATATATATAATGTCATGGATCTTTCTATTTATCCTTACGGAAATGTAATGTCGTAATCAATTTATTTATGCTCATAATTTTGTCATTAGCATCGCTGTAATAAAAGACTGAGTTGCCGCTCAAATCATCCTATGATGATTATTTTGAACTATTAGAAATGTCACAAATTATTTAATATACATTGCATATCTGAAAGTATAACATTTTTAAAGATTTAGGATTTTTGATGATGGGGGTTTTTTAATGATTTTATAAAAAGAGTCTCCGAGTCCTATGATTTTCTCTCTTTTCTTTTCTCTCTTTCTCCCCTTTTTCTTCCGCCTTCTCTTTGTGCCTCTTTTTTTCTCTCTCAGTAAGAAATATATGTTTTTATGAACTATTGATCCCTTTTAAATTTAAAGGACCATGCCCAGTTTTATAGGGGAATTTGGGTCCCGGGTGAACAACTTTGAGACATGCCTAAAATTTTAAGTTATCAAAAGAGAATCAAAAATTCCATAAGCCTAACTTTATAGGAGAGGTTTGAGTGCTAGAACTATCCAAAGTTCGCTATTATGATCATGTACCACTAGTCTTATCCAATTTCTTTGCGTCTAGGGCACCTTCCCGCGATGACGGCGGTAACGGATTGTACCAAAGACATTGAAGTAATATCTAAAATGTATTTGATACAGTTTATTAATCCGCTTGACAGTTATGTGGTATCTGGGATATACCCAACACTTTAACGAAGACATCCATATGCCAGCAAGAACAGTTAATGATGTTTTTTTTACTTTTAGAGAGTTCCGATGAGGAAGCTGAAGAGAGATAAAGTCCATATATTGGCCACATTTCAATTAGGCAATTAAAACCTTTTGTTTCATACTTTGAGTGTCTCTCTCCTCTCTTCATCGATTCATATATGTCACTTATAACTATTCATTTGGGGTTCAAAAAAGGTTTAGCTGTCTTTGTCAAGATTGGACATATTCCAGATACTAGATGATTCCAGAAATCGAATAAAACCAATCCTACATGCTACACAATACATGGTTATAATAGCGAACTTTGAACAACTGTAGCACTCAAGGGACTCATTTTACAAAGTTGTGCATATGGAACTTTTTAACCCCTTTTTTATGTTCTACAATCCTAGCTAGGTCTCAATGCTGTTCAGCCGGGGCCCAAACTGAGCACAATCTTTTGTTAATTAACTGGATAAAAATTTTATGTTATTTAGCATTATTAAGATTTTTCTAAGATATCTATGAGCATTAAATTATTAAATTGCCAATCAATTTAATTGGTGATAATACAGTAGTTCAGTCGGATTTGCGTTTCAAGAACGAAAAATTATTTCGACGCAGTTTAAAGGACTACATATGTAGTATATAAATTCTCACCAAATTATCTTAGCATGTAAGATCCAGCTTGTTCGTTAAACACTTTATTCCCTATTTGTTGTGTAAACATTTTTGAGTTATATATGCAAAAAGATAAATACTCGTATCTCGATTAGAGCTTATTTATCTGCGGCGAATATATCGTTGGCGAAATATTTCTCCCGATCTATCGCGAAAGAAATATTCTCCAATTACGATATCTCCTTTTCACATCCACCTGCGGATAGCCCGTGCGAGTCGTAAGCTATGTATACACATATGCATGCCGCGTGGCGGCGACATGAGGGAGCCATTACCAGAGTGTATGTCCGGCTTAATTGTACGGCAGGAATGCAGTCGCGCGGTCACACAATGGGCTGCTCTTCGATATTTATAAGGGGTCAGTCCGTGATATACGCCACGTCGTGATAAGTATGAACGGTCCGTTAGACGTGTCGTGATAGAGCATACTTAAAGCCGAACGAGATTACGTGATGAAACCGATGCTCTGCCGTAAACACCGCAAGGATTTGTAGATGATCCTTATAATGGTGACATCCTCATATTCTTCAAATAATATATAATTATTCTTTGCACTTTTTTTTATCGAAAAATAATGGGTGTTTTCTATTTGGTGACACAAAGCGACACAAGCATTATTCTTTCTTTCTTGACATTCAATGAGAAACAAAGATAAAACGATACTTGTGTCAGCTTGTATCACTAAATGAAAAGCACCCAATATAACTATTTGTAACATTTTTATTGTATTATATATTTTAATGTTATATATAACATACAAACTAATATATCGTTTTTAATACTATCGAATTGCAATTGTTAGAAGAAAAATATTGTCTTGATGAGCTTTTTACAATAAACTATTATCTGAGTTTTAAGACTTAAGAAATTGACCAATCATAGTCGATTATTCTTCTCATATTCGACTGTGATTGGTTAATTTTTTACGGCTTAAAACTTAGGTAATGGCTTATTGTAGAAAGCCCATCGTTCTCGAAACTTTTAAGAATTGCAAAAGACATTGCGCTATGTTATGCTTCTTCGTGAATTAACGGATAAGATATGTCAACTAGTGAGAAATAACGCGATTACATTTATCATACAGTTTCTCAACGAGTTGGAACCCACTTTATATTGTCTCTACGAAACTAGAGATTATAGTGGTTGAAACTAGAGACGAATAAGTTATGTTTCCAAGAATTATGCTTCCTCTCACTTATCCATAAAGCTTATCCATCTTTCTTGTGCGAACCTGTCTCGTATCAACTTATATAAATTTATGTTATCGATGTATGTTAACGTAGACATATCGATGGCCATTACGCGTACATTAAACGTAACCGTTCCATTCGAGTAAGTTTCTTATTCGCGATCACGTAACTACGCAGCGTCGTCGT
>NW_017298213.1:372504-380999 GCF_001594075.2 Trachymyrmex cornetzi | reverse complement strand
CGTCGTCGTCGTCGTCGTCGTCGTCGTCGTCGTTATTGTCATCGTCGTCGTCGTCGTTGTCGTCGCCGTTGCCATCGTCGTCATCATCTCGTAGAAGGCGTTTCACGATTTCGTGTTCGCCGTTCAACTCAGGTCAAAGTTCAAATTGAGGCGGACGAGATAGCAACGGCGACGTCGATAAATCGCCGCGGTGAACCGCGATAAACGTTCGTGGCTCCCTCCTCGGCTTCTCTGTGTTTCTCTTCTTTTTCCTCGGTATCGCGCACGTACAGACCACAGATTTGGTAAACAAATTATTCTCGATGCAAAAGTCCTTTCAAGGTTTCCATGGGAAACGGGCGATTATGCTCTAGTAGACGCTCGTTTAAACTGCGGTCTGCGAGATAATGATTCCGCGAGATAATGCAAGCCGACGAGAAATAAGACTCGTAATTTAGACGATTGCGGTGAGCGATTTGTATGAAACACATTGTATGTAAAATGATGTTGACGTCGTCCGAATGGAGGTTACGCATGAAATATTTTATGAAGGACGATTATTAGCTTTTCCTTTTTGTTGTCAAACAATTAATATTAATCACCAAATTCTGTCAGTTTGTTACGTTTCGATGCATGATCATAAAAGAAAGCAGCATAAGCGAAAAATCAATGCTTTACCTTTATTACCCGTTCCTGAATTTAAGGAGCTATAAACGACGACATATGGCACCCGCATGAATGAAAGCACGAGGTTTTAACAAAGAACGTCGTTTATAACCTACGGTATATTGTTACACACAGAGATCCATTCACGCTTTTTATTTTTTGTTTTTTCCTACTGTTTTTTTATTGCTTGTTTATCGGACTTCTTTTCTTTTTAATGCAAACATAGTGTAACTTTTTAATTGTCCTGGGAATAACAGCTTTTTTTATATTAAAAACAATTTAGAATAAGAAAGAAAGAAAAATGCATCGCTATTACCTAATGAAAAATAATAGTAAAAATAAAATGTATTATTTTTAATAATTATTATATAAAAAGAAGGTTAAATATACTTTTGTGAATTTATTAGATACTTAAGATTATTATTCATACGAATTGTAATCGTATCACATTAAACGTAAAAAAGATGACTTATTTGTTGCTGCAATTTTATTAACTGCTCTATTATTCATAATATGATTTCTTGATAATCACTTGATAAAGGTTTTATCCCATAGCTATGCGCAGCGTAAGAGAAAGGCCGACATTTAAGAAAGGGAACTCGGCAAATGTGGTACGCTCGTGGATTACGAGGGCGAATGCAAATGGATTAATATATCACGCGGGGCAGTTATGCTGGGTGTACCAGTAATTCTCGTGGAAAGCCTATGAAAGATCGGTTCCTTTCGGCGCTCTCTAACGAGCGGAAATTTCCCGAAGTGGGTGCTAACAGTATCGTTTCTTCCTTGGCGTGCGGCTTTCACGCGAATGTGAAAACGAGCGTGCGGCTCGCATACGCGACGTGTACTCACGCACACTAGGACGCGAGCCGAGAAACGCGGATGTGCGGAAGGCGGCGTGACATATTTTCCACCCTTTCGCCTCCGTGAATTTAACGCGCTCTCAGTTCCCCGCCTCAGTTCAGGTGCCGACCCGCGCGAAAATGACTTTATCATTCATGAGATGCAAAATGCGTTAGGAAGTCTGGAAAAATACCGAGCAATTAGCCGTAAATCAAAATCGCGCTACCGAGTACTTGTACTTAATGCCACCTGTCTGCGATTTACACACGGCTATAGCGCCAGCGTTTCGGTGGAATTTACGGTACCCGAAGTTTGCGCGCGAAGAAACGTTCGACATTCGCCTTCCGCAACAGCGCGTTTGCAAGAATTAATCGACGTGAATATCGGTACGAATAAACAGCTGAAAATATTTTCAGAGTTGAGTGATTTAGCACTCATACATATTCTCTTCATTGGGCGTAAATATTAATTGGTAATTAAATTATGAAGTGATAGTAAAGAATTAGCCTACAACATATTGAATTAGAAGATTCCGTCCTTCCAAACAGATTTTATCTTTTTCCCGATAGATGTCAACGATTAAATAGTTTAAATTTAATAGAAAAGTTTTTTAACATTAATAATTGTTTTGTTATGATTATATATTTCATATCTTTTTATAACACATTGAAGATGACTAGTTAGAATCAAAACACTTGTTTGTAACACTTTTATAAGTTTATTTACTTTAATAATTTGAAATATACACATTAATTGTTACCACAAAGAACCAGCTCGGCTTATTAATCCTTTTTTATTAGTCTTCATTTAATTTTCAAATTATTAAAAATGTTAGCAATTTTACTTTAAAAATTGAATAGTGTTGGACTGCTCTACTTACAACTATTTATAGAAGTATAATATTAAATTTATTCTCATTACTACAAAACGAAGTTATATTAATGTCTTTAATAACTCGAGAACTTATTGTACGAGATGCTGTTCTATGGATTATTTATAATAAATGTGAACGCGAGCACATATCGTCATTAATTAACTATAAATATTATCCTTAGCGAGCACGCAATAAGCTGAGATTTTGCATTAGCATCTATTTAAAGACTTTTAAATCTTTAAAACAGACGCGTGAACATCGTTTTGTGTGTATATATGTGTGTGTAAATAATCACGGCAATATGATATGACTCGACGGGACGCGTTGCAATGCAATACAGTGAAAGAATGCCAACCATTTTGTTGCTGCGACAAGATCAGCTTTCCGTGACCAAATCCAACTAGATATATCGGAGTAAACAGGAAACACTCGACAACCCATAAATGCTTATCGATGCACTAGATATATTTCTACGCGGCGTTCAATTTTCCGCTACAACACATCGTTATGTGGCTCGATCGCGCGAAGATACCTGTTGTAATCAATGCAAAGTGTAAATAATTGCTGTTTTTATTTTACGCTGAATATTTGCAATAAAATTGTCCGTATAAGATAACGGTCTTATAAATGTAATATACGTATCCTTAGTTAATGATTCGTATATTGTAGGTATATATACGCGTATATGAAATTGAAAACATTTCATAAAAATATCAATAATATATAATTATTACAACTACCATTACTGATACTTAAAATAAAATAATATGTAATAATAATTAATAATAAATAATAATTTATTAATAATAATTTATTAATATGATTTTAATTAAATTAACCAGTATAAGCATTACTTTCATGTAATAATTAAACAATATTTAAGTAATTTTTTTAGTTAGTACTAAATGACTAGAAAAAACTTTTTAAAAATTGACTTGGATTCTTTTGCTAGCTTGAGTGAGATATATTGAACTGATACTCATGCGAGATATATTGAACTGATGGAATCAAACTCGATCTGAATATTTATTTGTACACTGAAAAAAATTTCTGGTTGAAAATGGACGAATCAGAAATTTCTGGTTAAATTTATTAGAATTCTAGTTGAGATAACCGGAATTCTGGTTGATACTATATTTCTAATAAAATCTACTAGAATTCTTATTTTTACCAGAATAATTATATTAATCAGAATTCTATAGTTATCTCAACTAGAATTCTAATAGACATAACCAGAAAATTCTGATTCGTCCATTTTCCACCAGAGTTACTGTTTAATCCAACCAGACTATTTTTCTCAGTGTAGTTATTTAAACTCGTGAGTTAATTAAAATCAACGAGGAATCTAGCATATATACGAGATGTATTCTGCAATGTTTGCGAACTAGCAATACATGTAGCACGATAATGTAAAACATGTTTGTTGTTGCTATTTATATATATTTATATGGACTGTGTCTCGAAATAAGTGACTTTCGTTGGCACTTTGATTACAAAATTATGTTAATGCTATCAGCTATCGCTTCAAATTTGATAGCGCAACCTTTACGATTCAATCCCTACAAGTCTCTCTCTCTCTCTCTCTCTCTCTCTCTCTCTCTCTCTCCCCCTCCCTCCTCCCTCCCCCTCCCCCCTTCCCCTCCTCTCGAAATATACATAGATTGTTATTAATAAATTGCTAAGCGTCACATTTCGAAGACATGTACACAGAAAAATGCTACGGTTACTACAACCGAAAATAATGATAATTTTCGTCCATCAATCATTTGATTGTGATAATCAAAGGATGGACATATCTTAACAGCTATAACCGTTACGATACGCCAATCTTACGATTCACAATCATAATATAGTTCTTGTAACCAAAAAATATTGATGGTCGATTTTTATTCATGACAACTGTAATCGTTTTTTTCGTGTATCTATCGTACATACGTACGATAAATATAGAAGTTATATCCAATGATTTATAGACGATTGAATTTGTCCTTAATTACAATTTGTTATTAGTGAGATTTTGGACATAGTGTTATAAAATAATATTGACATTAAAAACTGCTTTGTATAATAAATTGTTATCGATTAAAATTTAAATATATTTATCGATCCAAGTTTAGATCTAATTTTTCAAAGTTGATGAAAAATTCCTAATTAGTTTTAGGCTGCTGTCAATTTTATTGATTTACAAAAAGGTGAAACAATGTAGCATATCTAACTTATGAAAGTCTTATAAAATGACGATGGCACTTAGATGTCTAATAATAAGTTTACATTTAAATCTAATATAGTATAACATGACTTATCTTGAAAAAAAAAACCGTAAAAATCAAGTCATGTTTAGTCAGGATTCAACTATTTATAAAATTATATTTCTGGAATATATAGTTCGACTTACAATTAGCTAAAATGTTTATAATTAGGTAAAATGTTCATATACAAAACGTAAGATCACAACTTCTTATATTTGCCAGTAGTGTACTGCTCTATGTGGCTCTTCGACATACGCTGCGAAGTTTATGCTTTATATACAATTTATAATGTGAAGATATAACAGCCATAAGGCTACCGGTGCTTGTAAATAAAGATTCACTAGGGTGACGTCTGGTCACTGCGATTGAATCTTCTGTTAATGCAGCAAACAGCTTCGCTATTCGGCATAACGTGACGAATTTAATGACATTCTGTGGCCAACAAGATTTGCACATAATTCCTCCGGCGGTGCATATGGCGGTGTCGATAACGGTATAAGCTGCCGCAGTCTCATGCTGGTAGTTTTATCTAAACTCTCATACGGTTTATATTTTATGCTTTAACCTATATCTGTATTTTACATCTTGCCAATATAGTAGCTCGACGACAATTCAGACAAACGGCACGACAGAAGCAACTTACAATAGGAAATAACTAGTTAATAATTTTTGACAATAGAAATAGACTGAGTGTGATAATTTTATGTAATCCCGCAGGTCATATCGCTTTGGTTGACATGTGAAAAAAATCATTTTTAATGAACATTAAATGACTGTGTTATTTAATATGAAAGCTATATATGCGAATAATAATTATATAAAGATATGCTGCGTTTTTCTTAAGATGAAAAACAAACCATAAAAAATGTAAATCAACCGATATTATTTGTATTATTTGTAACGAATTAAATTGCCTAAGTGGATTACGCGTATCACGAACATAGAAAAGTGATAAAGTGTAATTTAATGTATTCTTCATATATACTTTTACATACTTTTTAAATATATTTTTTGTTATAATCACACTGAAAGAAAAGATTGATTGCTGCAGCAAATTAGATGGTTAAATGTGGCACAGCAGTTTTAATTGGCTGCAGCAACCAATTTTTGGTTGCGTCAACCAATTGAAATTCTATATTGACATTGTGGATAGGCTTATGTAACCAACAATTGGCTGCAGCAACCAAAAATTGGCTGTTGCAACCAATTAAAAATGCTATGCCATATTTTACTATCTAATTTGCTGCAGCAACCAATCTTTTTTTTCAGTGCAGTAAGGAGAAAAAGAATAAAATTTAATAAAGTATTTAATGCGTAAATCTAAATTTTTTTATGTATATTCTGAAATTATATTTAAAAAATGTATTTAATTCTAAAATTACAATGCTTCTTTTAATATTCTTAAATATTTTTCTAACATTCCTTAATTAATAGTTTATATGATATATATTGAATATACAGTTCCTTAATAAAGAGATTGTTATGCAATATTTCTATAATACATAAAAATATGTCCTTAATTTTAATACCATATGCAGCTAAGCAATTTTATGGATTTTTAAATTTAAATTTTTAATTAAGCCTGTGGCATCTGTTCGCGCAGTAATGCTTCTAATAAATAACCATCTTTGTATTGTTGTTACGCGAGGTACCGTTTGACAGCATCAAAGAAAATGCAAGAGAAGAATTATTACTCGCGTACTACGAGGATCGTTTCATTATCAACTCGTAAAGAGGCAAACGTGCATTGTGTGCTAAACACTGGTAACGTGGTCAAACCCCCCGGAGAGTGGCACCGCGGTGAACCTCACCTTCTAGCCAATCCATGGTTTATACTGTTGTTCAGCATATTGCTAAGCGGCGCCAACCCAGCATAGCAGCTGGGTTCTTTATGTCTATTTAAGTAATAATCTTGCCACATTATGCCCGAGCGTAGTTGATCATACAAATTTAAATGCTCTTTGCGGCAAAAAGTAAAATCCATGTACATATATATGAGAAATTTATTTTGCTTCATGCAAGTCATAAATACTACAACATTCTTTTGGATTTTAAAGTTGTAGAGAAAACTTAGTTTTTCTACTTTCTAAATTTCTTGAAGTAAAATCTCACTTCAAAAGAATTAAAATATTGCCCGATTTCACAACATATGGTTACCTAAAAATTAAAGGTAACCATGAATGAATTTCATTGATGAATCTGTTGGTAACCTTTAGATATACCCCCCCCCCCCCCCATATATATTATGGAAATACTGAAAATGGGGCTTAGTGCGATGAATCGGGCACACTAATATTCAAAATAAGTGAATAAAGAATAAAAATACCTATTCGAATATACTTTTTTTTTATTCATCAAGAAACAAATAAATACTTTTTCATTTCATTTAAATGAATACTTGAATACGATTACGAATATTTTCGTTTACTTCAACACTGTTAAATTTTATAGGGTCAAATTAACTTAATGTGAGTCGCCACTGCTCCTACTCAATAATATCATTATTTTTTACTAAAACAATGGTTATATTTGACACTATACAGTATTAATTTAACATTATATAGTGTCAAATTTAATTATCATTTTAGTTAAAAATAACGATATATTTAATAGGACCAGTGGCGACTCACATTTATAAAATTTAACAGTGTAGGGGAGACCGGGTCTCGTTGGCACAGCTTTCACAGTTTTAGGTATTAAGTCCTTTAAATGACTGATTGTTATGATTAAATTATGCTAATATGATAGAAAGAACTTTTTCTACATTTTCATGCTAAGAACGATCCTGTATAGTGTATAGTTTCTTTGTAGTAAGTGAAATACGAACACGCTGCATTGCAGCCAGCTTGTCCCGATAGTAGGGTAAATTGGTACATGTCACGGGTTAAGTTGCCCATATATACAAACAGATAACACTAAGGCCCGTATTCAGAACGCGCTTTTATCGATAAAAGCGCACTTTTATCTCTGAAATTCTATAATATGCGTGACGTAAAGTATAGTATGTTAGCGTGCTAACATCGTTGTAAGCGCGTTCTGAATACGGGCCTAAATGTCTTTGTTACTCATTGAAGTTAACTGCCAAAAAAGACAATATAATACTGACGTTGATTTGTGTTGCTAAATAGAAAGCACTCAAAAATATGAAACATGCTCAGATATTAAAACAATTCAATGTATAGAAAAAATTAACCACAAATCTGACCGTGAAAATAAGTAGGTTATATTCATTGTAGTCATTGTAACAACAACTACATTACTACATTCGTTTTCTCATAAGAAATATATACAAAGTATTTACCATTTTCTGCTTTTATCACATGCATATTTATACACGGTACTACATGTCACGACACGTCTCACGCGCGCACGGTAACAGCACAGCATGCTAACCTATGCTGACATTGCGTCAGTTGCGTTAAATATAAGCCAACGTACCCCATCTCTACATACATTTGATTTTAATGATTTTATTATAACAAATTACTGTTATTACTTAAAATAACATGCCATATAGTAACGAAAACTTTTCTTTTAACTGATAATACGTCATTTAGATTTATTTTCTCAAGCTGAGAAACATTAATACGAAATATTGAAAAGCTTGAAAATCTACTTGATTCCCCGTGAATTAGATTTTTCTCTTTTTTTATTATAATACTTATTTGATTTAAATGAAAATTAAGGAAAAGTATCTATGTTATGAAAAAGATATTTTGCAGTAATTCTTCCATTGTTTCTTTCACCACAAATATATTAGGTGTTAAACTTAATTCCTGTCGTTTTTTAGTCTCCAAAATTGATTTGTTTCGAAGGGAAGATAAATGAATACCTTAATCAAAGTAATTTCCTCCATTTTCTACTACTTTTTCCCATCTCTCTGGCAA
>NW_017298213.1:361049-372411 GCF_001594075.2 Trachymyrmex cornetzi | reverse complement strand
TGTGTCCGTAAATGCGTGTTGCATCGATCGGAAAAGATGGTAATCCGACGATGCCAAGTCTGGAGAGTACACTGGATGCGGGAGAACTTCCCATTCAAGCTCTAGAAGTACCTGCTTCACGCTTTTCGCGACATGCGGTCGAGTGTTATCATGCAACAAAATGACTTTGCGTCGATTGTTGGCTACGGATGGTCTTTTTTGCTTTCGAGTGTTATCATGCAACAAAATGACTTTGCGTCGATTGTTGGCTACGGATGATCTTTTTTGCTTCAATTCGTCACTCAATCGGCCTTTGGAGTAATATTTAACTGTTTCGACAATTCTAAAAGCGTTTGAGCTGGATTCTCATCAAGCAATTCTTGCAGCTCGACATCTTCAAATTTTTTCGGCTGTCTTGGACGTTCTTTGTCTCTCAAAATCACCGTTTCGGAAGCGTTCAAACCAAACTCTACATGTTCTTTCCGATGGAGTTTCGTCACCATACACTTCGGATAATAAGCGATGAGCTTTAGCTGCGGTTTTCTTGAGGTCGAAGTAGTGAAGAAGCACATGTCGGAAAAACAGCTTATCGTGATCCATTTTCAATCGATTGGAAAATCTCTTCGGCGTCGAGAAATCTAACCTGTGAGGATTGAATCACTTTCAGCGATGTTCTAAACTACAAAAGACAAATGACTTCATCGTCGAACCTCGCCAGCGTTGGAGCCAGCACCCTCTAGTAGCGAGCGGCAGGAATTAAGTTTAACACCTAATATAAACGGAACGCAATGCCAACTTACCTCTTGTGCCAACGAGACCCGGCCTCCCCTACTCTGTATTATCTGCACATAGCTTGTAAGTCTGCAAGAGAAAACAGAAATTTGTAAAAACAATGAACCAGCAGAGGAATCCTTCATCAGTGATACCAGATGGCAGATTAGTGACGCGGTACGGTATATAGTTAAACAAGTTGAGGATGAAAATGATATATCATCTCAAATATATTCAAGAGCATAAATTTTTCACTCTTTCATTAATGTCAATATTTTAATTTTTTTAGAGTGAGATTCACTCCAAATAAGATTTTGCTCCAAAAAATTTAAAGAGTAAGTTTTAAAATTTTAAAAGACTCACAAAAATATGAAGATGTAAAAAGATGTGAATCAGAACTGCAGAAATCTATTTCTAAAAAAATGATTAATCTAAAAAACGTTTTAATGTTTTCTCAAAGAGGGGGGCGTTTGTTATATACTCCAAAAATTTATTTTAGTTCAACAAATTTTGATGGTTTTGGAAAACGATTTAATTGTTTTTAATATATTTTATGATATGATTAGAGAGAATTTATTTGTACATATATATATATATAATTTTTATTATACAATTTACATATATTTACTACATGTATATGCCATTTTACTTTCATACTAATATCAAAGGATGGAAAATTCTTGATACTGGAATATTTCTATTCTCCGTGCAACACCATGCGGATAATTAGTAAGCGGTTCATTGTTCGTCTGTCGGCGTACGCATAAAATCTTTTTTTCCACTACGTTCGTATATGATAAAATCTTTATTTCTCATAAGTAGAAGAAGCAGAAAATGGCTGGCACCGCCATGACTCATCTTCGGATTGTTTCACGCATGATGAACATCATTGAGAGGCCTGAGACTCACTCGAATCATCCCCATACCAATAATTCGCATACACAAAATAAGTTATTAAACTATTGTATTTTGCATTTAAGGATTAGCGTTTACTTTGATTTGACGCACCGATAAACGATATGAAGGAAGATTCCGCCTAAGAACTGAAAGGAAGGAAGGATATATATGTTAACCTTGTCTTATCTCTTTCTATCTTCACTACTGATTAATGAATAAAATTGATATTCAATAACACAATAAAGTAAAATAAGGAAAGGCACTTGTTGACCTTAGAATTAATTTTATAGAGAGTAACATGAAATGTACAATAAAGCCAAAAAATAAAAGAAAAAAATAACTTAATTTTGCTGACTGCTAATAGATTAAGAATAGTATCTAAATTTTGGATAAAGAAATAAATAAGTACATAAGTATTAAGTAAAATATTAAATAAAAGTAACAGTAATGCGTTACTTTTATGAAATAACGTTCTCAACTCTGCAACTCTAACCAATATTTAATTTCCTTATTTTTTATTAATTTTTATTAAACAAATTATATAAAAACTTTTAGAATACGGAAGGTTTTTCAGACGCATTAGATACTAAACGTTTTTCTAATTTCTGATATGTAGACATGTAGATATATTAAACTTAAATAGCTTGAACAAATCGTTTAATCATATCGTATACTTTCTTGTGTAAGTTTATTCATTGTATCTCGTGTCAGCCTGTCCGAAATCATGAAGGCGGCATACCGTTGTGACCTTTACGCCATTATGAAAGAGAGGAGTTTAATGGAAATCCGTTAATGGAGGACCGGGCGGCGACCTTTCGAAAACAATCGATCGCCAGAGCGGTCCCGGTTGTGTCTCAGGAACGAGCCTTCCGAGTGAAAGTCCTTGTAGCATTGGTAGCATTCTGTCGTTTCTTCACCGATATGTACCGCGCAGCGTGCTACGACGAAGTAGGTCAGTTGCAGACATTGCACCACCTTCTTTCCACCATATCAGACCCCGTTTTGTATCTCGGGGTCCTGGTAACCACACAATGTACGCCAGCATTCGTTGATTGATCGAGCTTCCTGTCTCTCGAGGAAGCTCTTTTTTATATCTCCGCCTGATGGTTTATGTCTCTGACGCGTTTCTGCGAGAATTTACGGTGCTTCCAGTCTGATTGTGTAACACGCAATTAGTAACTTTGGAACACTTTCTATTTCTAACGATGAAAGAGTGCTCGTTAGTTATTCTCGGCGATCAAACGCCGTGCAAAGTTATTTCATTGCAAATTAATGGCCATGTAGCAATATTGCAACACCTGCGCCGAGCTGGCCGAACGCGCATCCAGCCTTGCGAATCGTACGCGCGGACGCGACTTATCTCTCAGTCATTCATTCTGATATGAAAACCGTTTAAAAGAGCACCATGTACATTGTTTCGAAAAGATCCGCTCCGCTTTAGAAGACTGGATGGAGAAGGTTTCATTCTTATCCGATCTAAGAGGCAGTTGGCGTGCCGTGAGCGCGGTAGTTAAACTTAACTAACGACTCCATTAAAGCATCCACACCTAGTCTAACAAAACTCACGATCGGTTTCTCTTCGGTTCGATGCATCGTAACCGAAGTCTGCCAATCGCAGATCTGTTCGCCATCGGTATTGGTACCGGAAGTGAATGCGCGAATCTTCGATGGCAACGAGAATGACGCGAGGTCATGGGTGATCGATGGTTCGGTCGATTGATGCCACGACGATTGATCATCTGACTCAGGGAGTTTGTTTTTCTCCCGTCGCCGATGTCGTTTGACCGGTATTCGGTGGCAGGTACGTGCGGGTACCGGACGTATCTGAAATAATATCTTCTTCCAGCACATTATACCTCGTGATCGTTGATAATTTCTTATATAGACGGGTGAAGATGATATTAGACATTATTATTTATTGGAGATATCATTTCTTTATACTTTTATATTATATTTCAGATCAATCTGCTATCGAATTGCTAATACAATATCTAATTAATATTTATTAAGTTATGTTTTTGTACTTATAATTCCATATAAGTTTAAACTTGATACAATGAAAATACTGTGACAAATATAGTAGCCTTGATAAGCATCTTATCAAGATAGCTATATTTAGCATCTTTCTTAGTATCTTATCAAGAAAAATATTATAAATAAATGAGAGAACGTCCTCGAGCATTCGGAATATGCTATTTCATCATCATATATTTGCAGTTCTTTTAACAATGAGTAAAGAGATTTAAAGTATTTTTTTTATGAATCGGTCGTGAATGCGAGATTTCTTACAGTAATAAAGATTCTTCCTGAGTAACACTACATAACCGCATCTTCACTACTATATTACACAAGGAACCACGGTATTCCCCACACCCTAGGAGAGTACGGCGGGGTCTTCCTGGACCGAAGGTGGCGGGTCATCGTATTATACGAGAAAGACTTTCTACTTTTGTACTACACCGACCCGGTCCGCGCGCGATCTCTTCCTGCACGATGTAGATTACCCGACGAGCATCTCTCCTTACAACGAGATACCAGCCAAGCGATAAGCTACTGTGCAACTTTCTTGGTGCTTTACCACGCTGCGCGATATCGCGCGCATGATTTCACCTCGACTCTCCTCAGATGCCTTTATGCAAATGCACGCGTGCAAGAAAATCCTGTTAACAAAGCCTGCCACTATCGCGCCGGCAGTTTTTCCTCATTCTTATAGAGTGCGGAACTTATCCTCATGTAATGTTTTCATGACCTGAGAAAATTGTGTTTCTAGAGAAGTAAACATAAAAATAATACTTTAGGATCTTTGCCTTTATCAAAAGGAATGTTAGAGGTTTATTTTTAGTATGAATTGCATACATAATGAATATGATGTTATACTTGAATAATCAACGCTTTAAAACAAAATAATTCATATTTTTAAATTTTCTTATAAGAGGATATATGTTTTTCATTTCTCTCATTAATAATAATTGCGAAGAAATAAAAATTACAATGTTTAAATTTAATTACATAATAAATCGAATTAAAACTCATAACTTCTACAAAAGTTATTAAGGTTCGAAGTATTTACATAAAAAAAATTATTTATTCCATAATAATCGAACGACTTTTTGAAGAAATTAAAAAGGAGTGCAAGCATATGTGTGAATCACAGCAAAAGTATTTTTAATTTTAAACTTTACAGATTTTATATACTCTCTAAATTTGTTTACTTTATAGGAACAGATATTCTCTAAAACTTTTAGAGCGAATTGTCAATTTAAACATTAAAAGTTCACTGTTAAATTGAAAATTCAGCTACTCTTTTTTAATCCTAGTAGGTCATTGTTATTTTTGGTTACCTTCCCGGTCACATCAGGGTTTGTGAAACCCTACAACTTTGTCACCGTATATCTCTGGACTGAATACGTATTTTTTAGCTCAAAACATGTGAAATTTATACCTCGAAGTCAGACAAAGACAGATAAATATGAATCAAATAAATAATATTTTATTTCCAATTAATTACTTCAAAGAAATGTTTTAAAGAGATGTTATTGGAAAAATTCGTAACAAGTGACCACTTTGGAAAAAAATCTAAAATGTTTAAATTTAATCCGGATCTTCAAATTATATGTGTATTATAAAAAAGTTATAGCAATGTAAAAAATCGCATAGGATACGTTGAACCCATGAATAGCTTACTAAGGTTAAGATTGGCTCAATTATCACTCTTTAGAGTGAGATTTCACTCTAAAGAATTTAGAGAGTAATAAGTACAGTATTTTTGCAATACACAGATATTACTTAAATAAACTTAAGTTAACGATAGATAGATAATACATGAAGCAAGTGCTTCTTTCAAAATTCGTTAATTCTAATATTTTGGTACCAAGTCACAATTTATTACTTCAGTGTTACATTACGAACCTAAGAAATCAACAACCGTTCTTGATTTTTCTTTCTTCGATGGTTACTTTGCGTGAGTGTTACGCTATAGTGTATATAAAGTCAATTATTCCGCGCCAATCAGATCCTCATCCCCGGATCCGGAGTTGTATACACTTGCTCACTCAGTCCCGGGGCTCACCCCGTGTGTGATACATATCGTTTATTATTATTCCTCGAAGCTGTCCAATTACCTTAGTCAGTGCTGCAATTCGCGCTAATGGATCGAGGAGCACGGCACGTCGTGGCGAGCCGCGGGGGAAATCGCCACGGCGTGGCGGTACACGGCGTTCCTGGATTTCTTTGGCGGATTTCCAAACGCGCCGAACGGCCTGAACTCGCCCCGGAGGAAAAGTTACGTTTACCTAAGGTTTCGATCCTATTTCTGTACGGGTCGGTGACCCGATCTCTTTCCCTCTGTCTCTCTCCCTTTCTCTCCCTTCCCCCCCTCTCTCGCCCCCCTTCTTTCTCTACTCCTCCGATCACTCTCGCGACTCAACTTCTCTCTCGCTCACTTACATCGCCCTTCATCACTCTTTGTCTCCTGCTCTATCTATGTTCCACTTCTGCCGCGCGCGCCATGCCTTGCTTGCGCTGTTTTCTCGCTCTCCTCTCTGTCTTTAAGTTATTCCTTGCCTCGTCCTTCATCTTTCTCTTTCCCATTCTCTTGAGATTGCCCATCTTCATCTTCCTATCTCGTTTATTCGCGCTCGCTTCCTTCGCACCCACCGTCTCTCATTTATCCATTCAACTCTCTATCTTTCTTCGGTCCACGATCTACAAGTATGTGCATCTACAAGCTGTCTTACTCTCTTTTTCCGTTTCTCTCCTCAACCGCTTCTTGCTTCGCGCAACCGACAAACCTTTCAGCGTTTCGCGTTGCACCATACACCTGTCAGGCGTCGCGTAATTGTGAAACGACTTTATAGCCTGGACTGATATTGCAAAAGGACGCTGCGTTTCCTTCGTTCATCTAAAACCGGACGTTCTCTTTTAACCATGATAGACGACAGATATCGTGCATCGCGAGATGTCTGATATTTTTAGCCACACTTGCAGTCGCACATATTTGATCTACTTATCAAAAGACGCGGTAGTGTCTCGCGCCATGTATATACGTGTACTCATAGCGCGAGATCGTCCTATATATTGTATATATATGTATACAACCATATACATATATCCACATACGGACCAACTACTTCTGGATAGCGCTAAGAAGGGATTGATTTTTAAAATGAAACCTTCATTATGTCGAAAATTTCACTTTCATGGAAGTTTCGAAGTAGTTGGTCCGTATGTGCTTTTATGAATTTTAAACATCCTATGTCAGATCTGTATTCAACGACCCCAAAAACTCTCGAGTAACACGTTTCAAGTAAAACGCTTTGATTTTTGAAAAATGTTTTCGCCATATTGGGTCCGCCATTTTGAATTTCACAATTTCAAGTTCAGATTCGTAATCAGCGACCCCAAAACCCCCCGAATACCGAGTTACAGCTGAAATTAGCAACTTTTTATTTTTTGGTCGCCATATTGGATCCGCCATCTTGAATTTCACAATTTTATATTCAGATTCGTAATCAGCGACCCCAGAAACCCCTCAATACCGAGTTTCAATTAAATTTAATTACTTTTCCTCGTTTTATCTGCCAATGTTGGAATCGAAATTTTGAATTTACCCCTTTAATGCGTCAGAACTAAGACGCCATTTTGAACTTCGAAAGGCGCCACGCGTCTTTCGAAAGCTCTTTTCAAGACGAACATTTTCCGGGGTCAAACGTTCAAATCCGTCCATATCAATTTTGGACAGAGGGGGTCTTCCGTTGATGTGGAATGCCTCATATATATATATATATATAGGTATACACACTTTCTAAAACTTTTAGAGTGTATTGTCACTCTATAAATAGTGCAGAAATCTCACTCTTAAAGATTGAAAATTGAGTTACACTTTTTTAAGACTGGTTCAATTTTCGCTCTTTAGAGTGAGATTCCACTCCAAAGAATTTAGAGAGTGTGTATATATATATATATATATATATTTATATATAGATTTATAATTTGGTTTAAGTAGATAACGATACATTTTTTATTTGTGCCAACTTGGTAATTTCTAATTACTTATTTAATATAAGTAAAATTATAATGTAAATTTAATTGCATATATAATATTAGAATGGTTATTGCTTTTATTCCCATTTTAATTTATGTGTTAGGCTTTTGTCAATAACTGATATCGGAACACATATAACTGCAGCAGACATTATTTATATTATTGCATTCGTATTTTTTCTTTACGCACAGTTAGTTATCCGTCATATGCTACACAATCAACGATAAATCATTGATTTTTTTATTCTTTCTAAGATATGTCACACACGATGAAGTTATGCACTGGCCGCATCACATTTTTCATATCTGCTGCCAGGAAGGAGGTCGATCGGTCAATTAATTACATAGCAGTGATCGCTCAATAATTAATGCTGGGGCCATGAGATTCTTTTTTGTAATGTTTCGCGTGGTATGAGCGTATTTTTAACCTATATATCCAATATGGTAGCGGAATATTCTCTTAATCTGTATTATATTTAAATGCTTTATTTAATGTATTCCAGAAATTAACATTTTTTTCTATATATTTTGCAACGACATTGACGTTGGTATTTTCTTAATGAAAATAGAATTCAATTTTCTGTTTCCAATTCAATTTTGATAGATATCTCATTAAAATTGAATTGGAAAAACAGAAAATTGAACTCTATTTTCATTAAGAAAAGACCAACGTCAATGTCGTTGAAAAATATATAGAAAAAAATGTTAATTTCTTCTCTGATTTTGATAATACCGTTCTAATTATATTTTAAATTAACATAAATTTAATAAATTTCAGCCTTCTATTTTCGGTAGGTAGTTAAAATATTCACATTGTTAAAAGCTTTCTCGAGATTACATTAATTAAGGAGACCGTTGCGAGCCGAAATTTCTGTCTAGTGTCATATGTTGTAAAAACAAAATTCCGTGGCATTTAATATATTTTTTATGTACTTTTCGATGTCGCCGAAATTAGTCTTTTCTTAGCGAAAATGGAATTAAATTTTTCCCACACACACACAATTTAATTTTGATCAGATATCTGATTTTGATATCCCGTTCTAATTATATTTTTTGAATTAAAATAAATTTAATAATTTTCAACCTATTTCCGGCATTCAGTTAAAATATTCATATTGTTAAAAGCGTTTCTCGACGGTACGTCAACTAAGAAGACGTTGCAAACAGAAATTTCTATCTGGAGTCACACATTACAGAAGCAAAAGAGATCGGCAAAAATAATTAATATTTTTCTCAGCAAAAATAAAATTAAACTTTCTTTTTTTTAATTGGACATTTGATTTTGATACCGTTTTAATTGCATATTTCAAATTAAAATAAATAATTTTTAAATTATTTCCGATAGAGCCAGCTAAAATAGTCATTGTTAGAAGCGTTTCTTGAAATACGTTAACTAAGGAGATGTTACGAGCAGGAATTTCAGTCTAGTGTTATACATCACAAAAACAAAATTCCGTGATATTATTTCACTTTTGTCCTTTCCTTCCAGCATCTCGACGAAGAAGCGGTCGCTATTTTCGATGCGACGCGCTAATCATTAATTAGCTCTTTCTTTAATCGGAGTCTGACTCGGATGTTCCAATCGTTTTTATCATGACGATGAAGTCTGTGGCAATGGCGACAGGACGTAAACGGACGGCGGGAACATCGCTTGACTTGGCGAACGCGATGGAATGTCGAAGCATAACCATCTTCACGAGAACAACGATAATTCGTCTGTACATTTCTTGATCATTATTGCTTATAATTTGTTTGAAAAATTGGATTGTAATTTGTAAATGAGACCATCAATATTAAGAAACAATATGTGTGGTTACAATGGAACTTTCGATATTTGACTTTCTCAAGATCTGATGTATATTCATTTTTATGGAATACCACAGTATGATCCGGATATATTAACATGCGATCAAATTCTTTGTTTTCTCTGACACAACGAACTCTTTTATTAAAACATTGAGAATGACCCGATCGAGATTGAAACGTATGATATTATATATATTTTTATATTTTTCATTATTGTTCTGTTTTTATTGTTGCGATTAATTATATGCCAAACTTGCGTTAAATATATTTATATTATTATCACCATTAATAATGTTATATTTTTATTTTTAGCTCGTAGCCCTGTAATGTTACAGTAATCTCTAATTTCTATCCAAATAATCAAAATCATAGATAAAATTTTAATACACTGAAATATTTTTTAAATATATACATATAAATTGATAACAATAACTCTCGAAAATGTCATAAATGAAAACAAAGAGCTAATGAGAGTATAATCGCGGTAATTCTCGCGATGATTAAATTTATTACATATTACTATAATTCAGACGTTTCGGCTTTCATTCGAGCCATCCTCAGTGTATCTGAACCAAACAATACCTGTTGACTTCTATGGCTAAACGAGAGAGTGACCACTCATTCCATCTACACCAATTCATGACACAAGATTGGCAAAACTAGTGGCAACGATCGAAGGTGTATTCCGTACAGCCATGAACAATTACTTAAAATTAGGAAAAATCCGCAGCGTGTCCATATAAAAAATTGAGAACGTAGTATATCATGCATATCGAATTCGATTGTTAATCGTTGTAATGTTTGCATGATATACCACGTTCTCAATTTTTAATATGGATACGCTGCGGATTTTTCTTAATTTTAAGTAATTGTTCATGGCTGTACGGAATACATCTTCGATCGTTGCCACTAGGTTTGCCAATCTTGTGTCACGAATTGGTATAGATGGAATGAGTGGTCACTCTCTCGTTTCGCCATAGTTTCAACAGATATTGTTTGGTTCAGATATACTGAGGATGGCTCGAATGAAAGCCGAAATGTCTGAATTATAGTAATATGTAATAAATTTAATCATTGCAAGAATTACCGCGATTATATTCTCATTAGCCCTTTGTTTCCATTTATTAAATATATACATTAAATGTCATAAATATTGTAATGAATATTTTAAATCTCTCAAAATAATTTATAATATTTTACACGTGCTCCACAACAAAAAACGTGAAATACAATTGTCGCGAGGATAAGTGATCAATATTCCGTAAGTGACAAATAAAGAAATAAATAATAAATTACCTATAGTTGCTCCGCCGTTGCCTGATGCCTCCCAGGCTTCCATTACCTTTCCGATGTCTCCTTAACGGCTTCCTTAATGCACTAGAGCACTAGCAAAAACACGATCGCGCACTGATAATCAGAATACAACAATCGCGCGATACTTTATATGGCATTCCCAAAATTAATTCCGTGATGCGCATAACTTATTTATAACATAACGAAATAATACCGCGTGAAAAAACGATTCAACGAAGCTGAGACTCGTTTACTCATCGGCAGTCCTTTTGTCTCTCCATGATGCTTTTTCATTACGTTCACGCAAACTCGCGCTAATGAAATTATAATCACGCACGGATGATTTACGAATCACGACAATCGCGCGACACTCTGCACTCTCGAAAATTAATCACTTCGTAATAACGCGGATCATCACGAAAGATTCGAACGAAGCAACGAATTCCGCTTGACCTCGCGACATTCCGTAAATTAGAGTACTAGACGCAACGAACTAATGTGTGTGAAGTTAGCCCCCCTATTTTTGAAAATTAAAATTTTGACAACTGTTCCAGATTGTTCTGAGTTTGTTCTA
>NW_017298213.1:344777-360257 GCF_001594075.2 Trachymyrmex cornetzi | reverse complement strand
ATGGAATTGTTCTTTTGGAACAATGTTTAGAACAACTAGAACAATCTGTAGCAAAAAAAAATTGTTTGATATTCCAAAAAAGGGGGGCTAGCAAAAAAACTTCGTTTTTTCCTTTTATTGGAGAACGATTTGGAATAAGATGATATCGCTTTGGAACAATGTAGAACAAACTCAGAACAATCTGGAACAATTGTCAAAATTTTAATTTTCAAAAAAAGGGGGGCTAACTTTACACACATAACGAACTAACCTTCCGATAGGTGGAGGGGGGCGCGGTGTAGAGAAAAGTACGGGATTGACGCGCGTAACTTCTAACCGTCGATACCCCCCTCCCCCCCCTCCCGAAACGACGCGCGACGGTTATCCGTGTCTCACCTCAACTGAATTTTCTTACATTTTCAGCATTTTAAGTTTAACAAATAATATATGCTCGCCTTTGGAGACGATTGCTATTTCTTGTAATAAGACAAACGAACATGCAAGATAAAATCAAAGACAAGGATAAATATCCGCACGAAAGTAATATATACAAATATGTTCATTGCCTTGTCGTCAAACGCTGGACTTCGTTCGAATAATCAATCTCATCAGACAAGTGTTTCAAGACATTGCCGAAATGTTAACGCTGAATTTACATTAATGAGTTAACGGTTAAAACACGTTAATTGTGACAGTATTGACTAAGTACACTGTCAGTACATCTCGAAATAAACCCAAGAACTCCACAAATTAATCGAAAATATTAATTTTCAATACATTAATATGGAAATTTAATTACGAAAAAAACTAAAAAAGTATGAATTAAATTAACACACGTTAACTAGCTAAGTTCTGATAGCTCCTCATGATACATACATATGTATATATGCAAATTCAATATATTTTTAATTTATAACTATTTATGCATATTAAAAAAACATTATTTTTTGGTTAATAAATAATAAAATTTTTTGGACAACCGACACTTGAACTATTTTTTCTTTTGTAGTTTTGAATGTCAACTTTAAGATATCGAAACGTATTTTTTCTCTTCAAACAGTTTTGTTTCAAAATTTATATTTTTGTATGAAAAAGTGTATTTTTTTTTCATTTTGTTAATTATATATTACAACAATTTATATACAATTTATTATAAACATACAACTATACAATTACTTTCTAAAGATATGAAAATATATGTAAAAATCGCTTAATAATTTTTAAATACTTGTAAAAGTGATGAAAATTAATCCAGGGGCGCGATTCTGTAACTGTCTTTATTACACGCCTATCGACAATTATCGGTGTCGTTGCGCAGATATTTTATATGGTGAAAAAATTGCGCAACGACACCAATAATTGTCGGTAGGCGTGTAAAACAGTTACAGAATATACAGTGAATACAAAAAGTATTCGTACAGAGAAAATAATTTTTAAAAAAATTTTATTTTTAAAAATTAAATATTATCCAGCAAGAAATGAGTCATCGAACTGATGTCGAATCGATATCGATACGATGATTTCAATACCAATTTGACGTCGATTCAACGTTTAATTGATAATCATTTCTTGCCGGGTAATTAACAATTTATTCATAAAGTATGAAATAGATTGTATGTTTCTTAAAATTATATATACCAAAAAGATGTGTATTTATTTTAGAAAATATATCATCTGGAAAGTAAGCGAAAATTAAAAGTTCCATTGTTTGGATGCTCAAAAAGTATTCGTACAGTCGAGAAATTTAGCTTATAAAATCAGAAATACGTGCGAAACTCATTTATATATGTTAGAACAGAATGTACTCATTGTATAAAATTGCTAATTAATGTTTATTTTCTACAAATAAGACTTTTTTTGTAAAAAATTTTCTTGTACAAATACTTTGCTCTCACGTAGATCCAGAACACGAATGACCTAACGTGCATTTGTAATAAGGGTGTCCAAAGCTAAAGTGTGTACTAAGAGTTAATATTCACAAAACGAAGAGTGAAATATGCAACAGTATACGTGGTAATTAGGTCTGTTTTCTGTGGCTGAACTAATGTACACTTTTGGAGCTAAAAGTGGGATAGATATACGTTTGATATTTGTTTAAAGCGAGAAAGAGAGTTCTAGAACAGTATAGTGCAGGAACAGAATATAGCTTACATAATGTTTCTATGAAGCATTTATAGCTAAGCAGTATATAGAACTAGCTGCTAGATATTAAGAGCTAATTAAACTTATGGTACTACATCATAACTTTCTATCCTCTTATTTACTATCAGATAGCAATTATCAAAATTTTATCTTTGTTATTATTGTTTATTTTAACATTTTCTATAGAATCTTTTGAATAAATTAGATTCTTTCCATTTCGAGTTATTTAGTTTCTAACAATAAGTTCCTAAGACTAAGAAAACACAGGATATGATTAATGGTACAAAATCAAAGTTTTCAATAAGAAGATAAGCGAGTCTGTGTAAGAAGCGATCAAACGATCATCTGCTCGGCTAATAAGGACTGAGATTTTCTTCCACGCGCGGTCTACGCCTCTTTCTCATGACATTAGGGTCGCCCGGGAACCATAAGAGCGACGCCAAAGTGGGACGTTGATAGATAGTTCCTCGACATTCGTGTTCCGCGTCCACGGTCGGACGTAGAGCGCGCCGCGATCACCCATTAATTATTACATAAATACGTATAGATTAATAATTATACGCATTAATAACGGCTTTCGTGGGTACAAGACGGTGTATAGGTAGCCGCATGACGCCGACGACTACTACGGTGAATGTCGCTGTAACGGGTGTTCTAAATGTCAGCCACGCTTCACGACGAAATTACGTGCCGAGCACTTTTTCCAACTTTCAAAACCGCTCGGTGCCCGTACAAGGCGCTTTTAAGGTCATCGGGGCAATTATATCGGCCGGTAATCACAAGCGCGCTAGGCAACGGCCATTAAGCCCGATGCGCATCGGTGTTCTCGTTAATAAGTACACGATCTAATTACTCGCGGATGATAACCGTCGACACAGCAATTCCTAAGGCGTGATTAATACGTGTGTTTACGGAAATGAAAATTTCATCGAATATAACACTACATCGGCACCATTACTGAGATCCGTTTTTTTTTTCTAGCACTCTACATTCAAAGATACAAGTAAACAAGATGGAAGAACACACTATTTCTCGGATGGATGGAAAATATATATGTATATGCTATACTTTTATTGCCGATTGCATTAATATCTTTTAAAATGCAGCTTCATCTTTTTAAAAAAATTATCACAATCGGAATAGTGGTACAAATTGAAAACACAATATACAAAACAATTAATCTTCTCAATTGTCGAGAGAGAGAGAGAGAGAGAGAGAGAGAGAGAGAGAGTTTCACTGAATTTTATTATTATAAAAAAATGATAAACTGAATAAAATATGACGAAGTGTAAAACATAAATCAACTCAATCACAAGTTCATGCAAGTCGTATCTTCGTTTTTGTAAAAATTTTTATACTTCTTCCATGTATTGCAATTCGTGCAAACAAGCACTTTTCTCAGTTATTCCCTCATTTTTCTCACGCTTCTCAGTATAGCAATAAAAATTCCGTTTCTCGGCGAAACTACAGTCGTTTTAAGACACACCTCGCTCGCGCTCGTCATGGGCCTTAAGACGGCAAGCCAACGCATCGATGAAATGCAGAAGCGAAATTAGTATCGCTGTCGTCACAAAAGAGCTCTCTCGTCACTTACAAACTGATGCTTTTTTTTATCACTTTTATTCCTTTAGTTTATAATATCACACGAGACAATATATCAGCATACGCAATCATTTAAGCAAAAATGAGACACCGTTGAAAAAATAATTTAAAAGACGATCTGAAAGAAATTAAATTTCAATAGTTTTCAATCTTTTAAATTTGATAGATTTTTCTTTCATTTTTCATAATAAATAATGCATTACTTAAAACTGAAATTTTATTTTAGATTATCATTGCATAAAACGTTATATGTTTTATGCAAAATTTCATGATACCTGTGTTACTCTATTCGTTACATTATTTCTTATTTTTCTCTATATATATTCATCGTATTTTAACTGTATGTTTGATCATTTCTTCACTAAGGCCCAGTTTCACAACTCATGCTTAACTCTTAACCGAGGTTCAACTTATTTCTCATCTTTTTCCAATTCTAAAATTGGAAAGAGACAATGAATAAATTGAACCTCGGTTACGAGTTAACCGTCAGTTGTGGAACTGGGCCTAAATGAAATTTGAAAAAGATTTTTAAAAACGTCTACATTTGAATAATCTTGAATATCACGCATGTACAAACTGATAAGAATTGTTCCTGAATATTTTCAGCAAGTAAAAAGTCTTATAATTCGGGAGAAACATCAAGTAAAGAAAAAGACACAAAACGAAGTAATTTAAATAGCGTTTAAGGTTAATAAGGTAAGTATATAGTCGTCTTTTACAGCTTCCAGTACTTAAATGAAAGCTATTGACGCTCGATCCAAGTTACAGGACCCATCGTAGAAGTCCTCGTTGTATTGCGTGAGTTCCAGAAGCGCAAAACGCATTTGTCGATTTGCACCGAGGATGTGTCAATATTGACGTTGCTCTTGGGGAACATGTTCTCCACGGGCGGCTTGTGTCTCCTCGAGTCCTGAAGGACCACCGACGGTGCGAACGAGACGGTGTGAGACAAGCAGAAGAAAGAAAGAGCGCGAGAATAAGACAGCAAGGAAGAGTGAGAAAGAAAGAGAAAGAAAGAAGAACACAAGAAACAAAGAAAAAAAGAAAGAGAGAAAGAGAGGGGGGGAGAAAGAGAAAGAGAGAGGGAGAAGGGGGGGGAGGGCACTCATTTCTCCGCGTGTCCACGTTGCGAGGATCACAGGCGCGCTATTAAAGTGCAGAGCAAACAAGAGGACTCCTCAACGACATGGCAAGAGGACACGCGACGTTACGCGTCTTCATGGGCGCGTGCACGCTAAACGATTCCTTTGAGAATACGAGATTTCGCGACCACACTGTGTTACGTCAATTCACCATTCGATTGTTTGTATCGCCGTAGGCGAATAGCTGATGAAAGCAAACCTTTCCATCAAGACTTTGATCAGAAACGCACAAACAATCAACGTTGGTTCATTAAAATACAACGAGCTCTGCATTCTTTTTATATTTCTTTTATATTATGTTTCTTTCAATTATTAAGCTTTTTTCGTATAACAAATCAAACTAACCAAGACTCCTTATAAATCAAAGAATTGGAAAGAATAAGGGCACTAGGAGTTTCAGGCGCAGAAAACGTCGCGTAAATAATACACCTATGAAGCGTGAAATTTCTGTATTCACTAAACGCGCTTACATGTTTCAGCTCACTTTTGAGTCTTCTTCAGAGACAACATAAACTAACATGTATAAACTGTGAATAAAAGTTATCCTATCATGGTGAGCTCCCTACATCAAGAATTTTTAAATATCGGAATTAAAATCAAAAAGAGTGAAAGAAAAAGAAAAAAGAAATTAGGAAATATCGAAAAATAGAATATAGAGAACTAATTTATTAATACACAACTTTAAAATTATAATTAATTATCCAGCAAATATAAAGACGCTCACCATGTTCACAGAGCACCATATCGCAAACATTACTACAAAAATAATTCAAGAACCGGCTCCTGATAATGCTGGCCAGTCAGTATCAGACACAGTGAGTCACTTTTTATTTTTTAGCTATTAATTTTCCGAGATAACAAATGAAAAAATGTAACGTTAAAGCGTTAATTAATTCCAAGAAAAAGAAAATTGGAAAGTAATCGATAAACACGCCGGAAAGACTCATTACTGCGTACGAACGACATTGACTGACTAGACGTGACTACAATTCAAGCCTTTATAGTTTGTTTGTGAGCTTGGTGAGCGTCCTTATATTTGCTGAATAATTAATTATAACATAATCTTAAAGTTGTTTGATAAATTAGTTCTCCATATTTTATCTTTCGATATTTTCTAATTCCTTTTTTTTTCCTTTTTCTATCACTCTTTTGATTTTAATTCCGACATTTAAATTCTCGATGTAGAGGAGCTCACCATAACAGGATAACTTTTATTCACAGTTTATATATGTTGGTTTATGTTGTCTCTGAAGAAGACTCAAAAGTGAACTGAAACATGTAAGCGCGTTTAGTGAATAAAGTTCACACTTCATAGGTGTATTATTTGCGCGACGTCTTCTGCTCTTGACTCTTAATACCCTTATTCTTTCCAATTCTTTTAAACTTTTTTGTAAATATTACTAATATAATTAATATTATTGTACTATAATGTCCTGTTTAATCCTACACCTATTTTATACTCTCCAATTTTGTTTGAATGCGTCTAAAGAGACGTATCAACAAATCTATAAATATTAAATTTGTGAAGCCAATAAACATTATCCATTTTAAAAAGGAAAACTTATTTACAATGCAACTAATCTTTAACCTTTCGTAGATACGTATTTTTACTTACTTTGTAGGCAGTCTAGGTCTTTTCTGTCCAGTCCAAATTTGTTTAATATTCTAGGCTTTCAAAAAGAAATCTAGAAAAATTCAGAGTTACTTTTCAACATCTCTGCTACATTGCCAAGTACGTGTGTGTAGTTACTTAACTTTTAAATGTTAAAATCTTTATTTAATAAAAATTGTAAGAGTGAAATTTTGCCTGGATAAAAAAGGATCTAGTGTGTCTACGGATTAACCCTTACCATACCATCTACAATTTGGTACCTCATCCATACCATCAAGGGTCACTTCAAATCTCTTCGTTTTTTCACCTCTTCAAAATAATTTAAAAAATCTCTAAAAATTCACCAACATACTTTCAACTTTCTAGAATAAATATTGACTCTTTATTTTGGAAAATAATAAAATGTAGTATAATTTATAATTACCGAAAGACTCAAAGAAACTTGCACGAACAGGAATCGCTCGGTCACTAGTTACCCATATTAGTACGGTAAGGGTTAATATTAGTATTTCTCTCCCTTAGACTCATAATTAGTTCAATTATATTTAATTAATATACAGAACAATATAAATTTTGGCATTTCGTAACATCAAAAATACACATCCTCTGCTCTTTTCGACATTAAAAGTATCAGTTGTATTTTAAGATCGTGCGAAATACGCATTTTATTTGGGTTAATGGTGACAGTTAATTTATTCGATGTACGGAGCTCCTAAAGTTTTCAGCATCAGTTAACTCCCCGCGGCGCTGGTGCATATTTTTCTGATTTTTATCACAAAATCGGCAGTCCTGGATCTTGCGAGTACGTTAGCGTCGCGTCGTCACGGCGTACCCGGGGCCACGGAGAGAAATTTCTCTGCGTCGTTGCCCATTATCGTATCGGGTATCGACCGCACGCCGCAATTTCTGCTCACCGGGTCACGTTCAGCCGCGAAATCGGTATGCGGAAGAGAAAATATCGATGATTATCGCGACGCGGACGGTCACCATAGGTGCCCCGACGCGAAACTAAGCTCAACGCAGGACATAACGGTGCGGATCGGGCCATCCCTTCCTTCCCCTTTCAACACCCTATGAAAAGACGACGCCGCAGGAGACTCGACAACTTTAACAGACAACTAAATCCCTACTCAGTTCATCGTGCGCGATTAATATCTGCCGGAAAGTTTTACGCGTTTTTCTAGCGAGCCCTCGGGACCAGAAATTATCCCGAAATGCCATAGGTCAAGTCATTTAATCACTTTATAATTGAATGTTGTAAATATCTGTGAAATTATCGAGATTTTATCTATACGATTGCTAACGCAGATTTTGCGTTTCTCGTTGTAAATCCTTCACTAGGAAAAATGTTTTATTCTATACACTAAAATTTTATAACAAAAATTTTTTATTAAAACGTATCGAACAAAACAGTAATTTTATAAACAAATATTATAAACAAATATTTTTGTTATTTACAAAACAGAGAAATTATTTTGTAAAAATAACTAAATGTTTTGAAATAAATTCATCATTTAAGTAAATATTTCTATAAATATTTCTAAGATAATAATGTAAACATTTAAGAAAATATTTCTGAGATAAATACGTTTAAATAATACATATCTATCAGTTCGATCATACCTTTGATCGAAAATGGCGTTTACGTATTTAGATGATGCAATATTCACGGTCTTAACTCTAATCTTAAATTATTAACTAAATGTTTTGATATATAAACAAAATATTTGCTTGTGCTATTAAAAAATGCCTCAACTAAACAGTTTTGCTGAAAGCACTAAATTTTCTTCCTAGTGCTATCGCTATAACTTTTAGCAAATAACATTGCGTTGACATCGATGTGCATATATCTAATATATATACATATATATATAATCAATATATATTCACAGATTTGTGAAATGTTCAAAATATTTTGGAATGTTTAATATTATGGAATGTTCAAGTTTATTATTGTATAATTGAATAAATATAGTTCATCCAGTGCAAATTATATTGTTCCATTAACTTAGGCAGAGAATTGATCATTGATTAAGAAATTTACAAAAATTTTTTGTATCCTTTCGTATAAGTTTCTTTCATAAGATTCTTTATGTATTTTTTTCTCAAACTTTATAAAACGAAATAATTACAAGAATTCGCAGAAAGATATAGAACACATCGAAACACTGGTGTTTCTGTGTATATATTTTCTTATATACTTTCACATCTTTAGAAAGTATTTGTATAGTTGAACGTTTATAATAAATTGTATATAAATTGAAGTAATATATAGTTAACAAAATGAAAAAAATACATTTTTTCATACAAAAATATAAACTTTGAAATAAAACTGTTTGAAGAAAAAATACGTTTCGATATCTTAAAGTTGACATTCAAAACTACAAAAGAAAAAATAGTTCAAGTGTCGGTTGTCCAAAAAATTTTATTATTTATTAACCAAAAAATAATGTTTCTTTAATATGCATGAACAGTTATAAATTGAAAATATATTGAATTTGCATATATGGTACATATGTATGTATCATGAGGAGCTATCACAGCTTAGCTAGTTAACGTGTGTTAATTTAATTAATCATGTAATCATTCAAACAATATAAATAAATTCAAACATTTCGATCTTTAATAATGGTCCTCTCTTCAGATACTATACAATTTAATTATACAATATAAATTAATATTTATACGATATAAATTAATATCATTGTATCTGTCTTACGTATTCCTTTTCTTAACTAATTTTAAATCGATTGATTATCATACATGTCCTCTATACAATTTACAGTTCTCATGTTATCTCTATGGCAGAATCATCGACCGGGAATCTTGGTTTGCGAATCATGTACGTCACAAACTATACATTATAATGATAGTATCATTGAATACACTATAAAAATTTGTTTAATCCCCGTTGAATTATATGCAACCACAAATTAATAACTTATCTCTCTTTCTCTCTCATCATCTTCTTCTTTCTCTCTCTAATACCTCAGTCAATTGATTCTCCAATTACAACAAAATATATGTAAAAATCGCTTAATAATTTTTATATAAGTACTTAGGTGTGTACTAAGTTTATTCTTAAAGTACTTTGTTAATATTCACAAAACAAAGAGTGAAATATACGACAGTATACGCGGTAACTGTTTGAAGCACGTTCGTTACAGAGACTGAGGCAGCTATATAACATCCAAGATGACGAGTATCGTTCCAATTTAAAATGAATATTCGCACCAATTGCATGCTTACTAAAATTGGAACAATGTTGGTAGCATGTTTTTATGACGACATATCTGCAGCGCTAGCAATCAATTTTGGGACACAGCCAGAGTGCGTGAAATAAATAGGGACGTTAGTATTACGCGGATCTCGGTGACGTCGCGCGTTGTCATCAACGGTCGCGGCGATGCCTGTGATCTTGTTATCATTCGCGCGGTGAGGTTCCGGCAGGCAGGACGCAACGGCTCGGCTCGCTTGGCGTATCATTTATCCCTCGGGCCGCGCGGCGAGAGGTATACTGAGAAAAATTGAAGATGATTCTTCAATTTGTACGATTAGATACCCTACGATAAACGATTCGCGAGTTTATCATAAGAGACGAGCGTTCGGCAAGTTGAATATTTCGCGTGATTTATTCACTTGAAATGGAAAATTAAGATTATGTCTTTGTAGTATTTCTCTTTTTAATGTGCTCCTTGAATTCGAGTAACTCTTATATCGCGCTTCAATTACTTTTTTAGTTTTTTTCGTAATTAAATTTCCATATTAATGTATCGAAAATTAATATTTTCGATTAATTTGTGGAGTTCTTGGGTTTATTTCGAGATGTACTGACAGTGTACTTAGTCAATACTGTCACAATTAACGTGTTTTAACCGTTAACTCATTAATGTAAATTCAGCGTTAACATTTCGGCAATGTCTTGAAACACTTGTCTGATGAGATTGATTATTCGAACGAAGTCCAGCGTTTGACGACAAGGCAATGAACATATTTGTATATATTACTTTCGTGCGGATATTTATCCTTGTCTTTGATTTTATCTTGCATGTTCGTTTGTCTTATTACAAGAAATAGCAATCGTCTCCAAAGGCGAGCATATATTATTTGTTAAACTTAAAAGTTAAAATGCTGAAAATGTAAGAAAATTCAGTTGAGGTGAGACACGGATAACGGTTAGTTCGTTGCGTCTAGTTCTCTAATTTACGGAATGTCGCGAGGTCAAGCGGAATCCGTTGCTTCGTTCGAATCTTTCGTGATGATCCGCGTTATTACGAAGTGATTAATTTTCGAGAGTGCAGAGTGTCGCGCGATTGTCGTGATTCGTAAATCATCCGTGCGTGATTATAATTTCATTAGCGCGAGTTTGCGTGAACGTAATGAAAAAGCATCATGGAGAGACAAAAGGACTGCCGATGAGTAAACGAGTCTCAGCTTCGTTGAATCGTTTTTTCACGCGGTATTATTTCGTTATGTTATAAATAAGTTATGCGCATCACGGAATTAATTTTGGGAATGCCATATAAAGTATCGCGCGATTGTTGTATTCTGATTATCAGTGCGCGATCGTGTTTTTGCTAGTGCTCTAGTGCATTAAGGAAGCCGTTAAGGAGACATCGGAAAGGTAATGGAAGCCTGGGAGGCATCAGGCAACGGCGGAGCAACTATAGGTAATTTATTATTTATTTCTTTATTTGTCACTTACGGAATATTGATCACTTATCCTCGCGACAATTGTATTTCACGTTTTTTGTTGTGGAGCACGTGTAAAATATTATAAATTATTTTGAGAGATTTAAAATATTCATTACAATATTTATGACATTTAATGTATATATTTAATAAATGGAAACAAAGGGCTAATGAGAATATAATCGCGGTAATTCTTGCAATGATTAAATTTATTACATATTACTATAATTCAGACATTTCGGTTTTCATTCGAGCCATCCTCAATATATCTGAACCAAACAATACCTGTTGAAACTATGGCGAAACGAGAGAGTGACCACTCATTTCATCTATACCAATTCGTGACACAAGGTTGGCAAAATTAATGGCAATGATCGAAGATGTATTCCGTACAGCCATGAACAATTACTTAAAATTAGGAAAAATCCGCAGCGTGTCCATATAAAAAATTGAGAACGTAGTATATCATGTATATCGAATTCGATTGTTAATCGTTGTAATGTTTGCATGATGTACCACGTTCTCAATTTTTAATATGGATACGCTGCGGATTTTTCTTAATTTTAAGTAATTGTTCATGGCTGTACGGAATACATCTTCGATCGTTGCCACTAGTTTTGCCAATCTTGTGTCATGAATTGGTGTAGATGGAATGAGTGGTCACTCTCTCGTTTAGCCATAGAAGTCAACAGGTATTGTTTGGTTCAGATACACTGAGGATGGCTCGAATGAAAGCCGAAACGTCTAAATTATAGTAATATGTAATAAATTTAATCATCGCGAGAATTACCGCGATTATACTTTCATTAGCCCTTTGTTTTCATTTATGACATTTTCGAGAGTTATTGTTATCAATTTATATGTATATATTTAAAAAATATTTCAGTGTATTAAAATTTTATCTATGATTTTGATTATTTGGATAGAAATTAGAGATTCTTACATTTTTATCTTTATAAGAATTTATATTTCAAAAAAGTTTTTTGAAATTGTTTTTTCCGATTAAACATATATTTTGCTTTTCGTAAAAATTATGATGAAACCGCCCAGATAGACAGATGTACATCAAATTTACTGCAACTTTACGTTATATTCGATCATCAAATGCTTCACAGATGAGCCGATTGTGATTCCAAATATTGTAGTCGTATTTAGTAGATCAGAAAACGAAATACCATGATGCAAATATGATGTAAATATGAGAAACAAAAATCTGATTCTTAGTGTCTCATATTTACATCATATTATTTGCATCATGATATTTTGTTTACTGATTTATTAAATGTTTCTGTAATATTTCGAATCACAATCGGCTTATCTATGAAGCATTGGATGATTCTAAGATAAACATGATGTTGCTGTAAAATATATGTACATTTGTCTACTGGGAATATTTTAACGAAAAAAAATTTAATTATAATTTAATTTTTTTTTTTCAGAATATATATTTATTAATTAACATTATTACTTATTTTTATGTATGTACAAATTCTTATAATTATTTAACGCAATTATAAATACTCTTGAAAACGCATGGCGTATCGACGGGATTACCTAAGATCTATGGGGTGGTAGCCTACCTACGCTAACGTTGAGCTAATCGCACGCTTATCTGAACACTTTTAAATTTGGCATATATTGGATTTTATTTTGTCATTCGATTATATATATATGTATGCTGATATCAATATGCATGTGTGTATATATAGGGTGCCTGATAACTCTCCTGATAACGCGCGTGAGCAGGTAGAGCGGACTAAACTGATTGTGAGACAAACAGTCCTCTACTATTTTACAGTTTTCGCAATAGTTAACAAATAAGATATTAATTATTAAAAATCGCCGAATATTGGTTTTTAATAATTTTTTACTCAAGTACTATTAAAACTTTGCAAAAGAATAACAAGAGACAAAATTTGCTTATTTTCTTCTTATAGAAATGTGAGAAGTTTTTTTAGATTTTTTTCAGAATTTTTTAGTATCGCGTTTTCTCATGTTGATAAAAATTATAGTATCTTACTTTATGCGGCGTAAAATAAGGAAAAATTTACAAATCATTTATGCTTACTATGACTTCGCATCAGAATTACGAATCCTTTCAACAAAATTCGGTACATCAAAATCGACTTATTTACTCAAATTTTACAGTATATTTATCTTACTTTATGCGGCATTAAATAAATAAAAGTTTACAAATAATTTATGCTTTCTATGACATCACATCAGGATTACAAATTCTTTTAGCAAGATTTAGTGCATCAAGATCAACATCTGTTTACCCAAATTTTACAATATATTTATCTTACTTTATGCGGCATAAAATAAAGAAAAATTTAAAAATTATTTAAGCTTTTTATAGCATCACATGATAAGTGTAAATGTGCATCATTATATGATGTATTTCATTTAATTATGTATGATGTAAATATTTCATATAGTGATATCGAAAAAAGAATAATATAAATCTGAAGATATATTTTCATACATATGTTTTTGTAATTCTGTAACAAAAAATTTAATCATTCAAATAACCTAAATTTTATATTTACTTTAATATAAACGTTTTTGCTTTTATAATGTCATAAATAATCATAAAATTGTTCTAAATTTTCAATAAATTAATTTGTGCATGTCGTGATCATCATACAAGTCTATCTGGGAAAGATTTGATATCAACAATATTGGCGCCAAGTTAAATTTCATGTAATTCGGATACTAAATTAAATAAATAATATTGAATTTAATGGTATGTATCATTCCTATAAAGAGTTTGATATATCAAGTACTGACGCCAAAATCCCATTTGTTTATTTACTTAATCCAAATAATACTATCTTTAATTTTTATACAATGAAACCTAAGTATACGTATATCTTATTGAAGGATCTTCCTATTCCAATCCAAATGGTTTAAATTCCTCTTAAATGAAATTATTATATCACAATTCATTCAAAGACATTTTCTCTTCCAACTAAAGTAGTGGTTATTTAATTCTCTTTCAAAATAATATACAAAACATTATCACAAAATTATGTTACCTTGTTCAATTGTGTTACCTTGTTTTATTATTACTTGTAAATTATAATTACCTTAATAAAAGGTAATTATAATTTAAAAGTAATAATAAATTTAATCTTAACTTTACACTGAATAAAAATAAATTTTACTATTTATTTCTCTTTCATATAACGCATGTTTATAAATCTAAATTTATTTTTCTCAGGCTTAAACTTAATAGTATTCTTAACGTTCATAACGCATACACGACTCTATAACTCAATCGCATATATACACACACTAGATACTTTAACTCTCATTGGGAATGCTTCTTATTTTTCTTCTTTTTTTAAATATTCATATTTTTTAATATATATGATTCTAATTTTCCTGATTAATATGTTACTTTTCTATATATTACATTTTTTAAGTATTACATTCTTATTTTTTTTCTTATTTTTTTAAATATTACATTCATATCTTAATACTATGTTATTATATCAAGATCGAGATCTAGCAGCGCCAAGTGTTTTTACATGAAAAACTTTTCTATTTTTTTAAATTAAATTTTTTCATTTTATACGGTTAACTCTTTAATTTTTGTGGTAACACTTAAATTGAACAGGGTAACGCAATTTTGTAATAACGTTTTGTATATTATTTTGAAAGAAAATTAAATAATCACTATTTTAGTTGGAAGAGAAAATGTCTTTGAATGAATTGTGATATAATAATTTCATTTAAGAGGAATTTAAATCATTTGAATTGGAATAGGAAGATCCATCAATAAGATATACGTATACTTAGATTTCATTGTATAAAAATTAAAAATAGTATTATTTGAATTAAGTAAATAAAGAAATGGGATTTGGCGCCAGTACTTGATATATCAAACCCTTTATAGGAATGATACATATCATTAAAGTCAATATTATTTATTTAATTTGGTATCCGAAATTTAACTTGGCGCCAATTGTTGATATCAAATCTTTTTTTACGATCGATACATAAAATTTTGAGGAATTTAACTTTGCGCCAATTGTTGATATCAAATCTTTTATATGAATGATGCATATCATTAGAGTTAAATAATATTATATACAAAGGACTGGTTTCACCAACCCGATTAAGTCGAATCAACTATAAGTGTCAACCATAAGTGGTCAATTCCGGGTATGTGAAGTTAGCACCCCAACTATAGTACTCAAGAGTTCTGATTAGAGTTCCCGTTTCTTTTTGACGAGACAAAGAGTTCTATATAATTTATAACAAGAGTTCCGCTTAATAACTATTTTTAAACAATTTTTAAAAAAT
>NW_017298213.1:328599-344522 GCF_001594075.2 Trachymyrmex cornetzi | reverse complement strand
CCAAAAATTTGGTTAGAATAACCAAATTTTGGTTAGGACAACGAAAAACTTTTTGTTGGTCATATATCAACAAAACTTTTTTCTCAGTGTAGAGTTCCTGATACTTAAAAAAATTTTTGAAAAATAAAAAAAAATTACAAATTTTTGAAAAATCAATTTTTAGATACAATAGTTCTGAATAGAGTTCCTGCTTCTTTTCAACGATACGAAGAGTTCTCTGTACTTTTTAACTCGAGATTCCCTTAATAACAATTTTTGAACAATTTAAAAAAAATGGGGTGCTAACTTTTTATCGAAATTCGAGCTCGAATAGTTCTGAGCAGCTTAATAGCTTTATTTTGTGAATACCTAGAGTTTCTAATACATAAAAAACAATTTTGACGTACAACAAAATTTATATAAAAAAAATTAAAAAATTTTGAAAAAAATTTTTTTATACAATAGTTCTGTCACATGTTAATTGTCATTCTGTTTATTTCGAAGAGTTCTAAGCGATTAAAATCAACACAGACCCAAAAATAAAAGAAATATGTACTTAAACCAAAATTTAAAAAATTGGTTGCAAAAGCACATATCTCCTTATATAGCCATCCAATCGCATTTTCACCTAATACTTTTCGTTAGGGCTCGTCGAGAACTGCCCACAATGCCAGTCAGAACTACTCAGTATTCTCAAAAAATTTTCGACGTCGGACTTAGAAAATTTTCAATGATAGAGTTCAAATGTTCCCATATCTCGAAAACCGTTGGCTCAATCACTTTTTCACCTCATACTTTTCGTTAGAGCTCGTCGAGAACTGCCCAGAACGCCGATCAGAACTACTCACTACTCTCGAAAAATTTTTAATGACCCTTCTCATGTAGCGTATCTCGCAAATCGTTGGCCCAATCGCTTTTTCACCTCATACTTTTCGTTAGAGCTCGTCGCGAACTGCCCAGAACGCCGATCAGAATTATTTTTTGAGAAAATTTTTTGAGAGTACTGAATAGTGTTCTGACTGACATTGTGGGCAGTTCTCGACGAGCCCTAACGAAAAGTATTAGGTGAAAATGTGATTGGATGGCTACATAAGGAGATATGTGCTTTTGCAACCAATTTTTCAAATTTTGTTTTAAGTACATATCTCTTTTATTTTTGGTTTTGTTTGGTCAACTGTGTTGATTTTAATCGCTTAGAAATAGACAGAATGACAATTAACATGTGACAGAACTATTGTATAAAAAAATTTTTTCAAAATTTTTTAATTTTTTTAAATAAATTTTGTTGTATGTCAAAATTGTTTTTTATGTATTAGGAACTCTAGGTATTCACAAAATAAAGCTATTTAGCTGCTCAGAACTATTCGAGCTCGATTTTCGATAAAAAGTTAGCACCCCATTTTTTAAAAATTATTTAAAAATAGTTATATTAAGCGGAACTCTTGTTATAAATTATAAAGAACTCTTTGTCTCGTCAAAAAGAACCGGGAACTCTAATCAGAACTCCTGAGTACTATAGTTGGAGTGCTAACTTCACATACCCATCAATTCCATTAAACAGCAAACGCGATTAGTCAGTTCCACGGCGAATTAGGTAATTGGCATTGATGAAACCGGCCCAAATAATTTTTACGAAAAGCACGTTTAGCGCTTTTTTTTACCTTTTTTTTAAAAAGGTAAGCTTGTATAAATAACAAAAAACAGTATCATTTATGTTTTACTTTTTAATTTGGTAGATGAAATATTATGAACAAAGGACCTCAGATTTTATCCGTTTAAAATAAGTAGCCAGCAGCCTACAGAAAACCTCGAAGAACAATATTATGCTTTTAGAAACAAGGTAGGGGTTTTAGTATAAAAGAAAAGAATCGCCGAAAATTTCGTTGGTATATGAAAACGAGCAGTATTTTAGTGTCATCTATACTGCAAAGAAAAAGAAATCTTATTTTGTTCTAAAAAGTTCTTTCATAAAATATTTTTGTGAAAAAGAAACATATACTTACGTTTCCTTTTTCACTTCCATTTTAAAACCAATTTCTATTATTATAAATATATAATTGTATAAATAGTATTAAATAGTATTGTTACGAACAAATTCTCGGTCATTTTCTTTATGTACCAATTACCAATTTTCGCAATCGAAACATCAAACAAACATCATTTCGAAACATTATCGAAATATTATTTTGTATCATCAAATGGAAAGCATCCAATATCAAAATTGACTCTTGATATTCGCCAATTTTTATCACATGACTTATTTTGATGATTTTGAACGCCGAAAATGAGTGTCGAACGTTGGCATGAAAAGGCACCTTTATAAGCTGATGACAGCTAATAATGCATTACATGAGGAAAGTTAAATTGTTAGAAAATAAAGAAAGTTAGTACTTATTATAGCATGTACTTAATAGTACATACATTATATTAGACTCTATACGTAGAGTCCTAGGACTCTAATTATAGCAGTAATGAATAAAATGGCGGTCTGATCACATGATTTAGACAGCCAATCAAACTATATCCTTCAATGTCGCATCTCTACTTTCTAGAACTGTATTCAAACCATTCATTTAAACCAAACGTCAACTGGAATGTGCAGGCATCTAATCTATCTAAATGCCTCTACAGCCATCTAGTGCCAGACGGTCCAGTCGTACATTTTTTCGGTTGATGACGACGTATCCCATGTTGATGTTGAATTTCAATAAAAAGTGACAATTCGGAAATTTGCGTCGCAATATCTCTGCTTGTAGAATATGTAAAGAAAAAATAAAAACACGTATAATACAATCGGAGTGTAAGCTATCGAGTGAGGTATTTATTAAATCAATCGAGACAGCCGTTATTGAGATCCGATAATCTCGATCTGACGCATCTCTCCGGTTCGCGTAAAGTAGCCACGGCAGTGTCGCTGCGTTTTGGCTTAGCGCCGAGACACTACCAGTGTCTCCAAATATGATGTATAATATATCCAAGAGATAGCTTTTGCTGTCAGCAATGAATTTACGACGCGTCATAGTTTAAGAAATATTGATTGGTGATTAAGGAGGGAAAGCTCCGAAAATTGACAATGTAAAATAATGAATTTTTTGATAGGAGGCCAGGAAATCAATTGAAAGTTATATAAAAATTTACAGATTTTTGCTATTTTGCTATTAGATATATGTATGTATATAGGATATCTGCTTACATAACACTAATAATTATCTATGATAACTTCTTTATACTTATAATTATGTTATATACAAGTAAATTGTTTTCCTTTTCTTTAATATCATGAAAAAGGCTGATTTCAATTGGATATTGTAGCACCATAAAAACAAAATTAAATAAAGACGGGATCGTGCTGAGAAGGGACGAAAGGAGTTGTGTTCAGTGTTTCCTTTGCTTTGTGTGACTTGTAGTAGAAGATGGTCACACGTACAACATGCTTCCAAGTAAGTCTCGTGGCTAAAGTTGCATGAGAATGAACCTCCGCTGACCAAAACGAGCATTTCAGACGGCTGGTTGGCCCGATAGGTTCTCTTTTCTTCAGGATCTCGTCTCGGAACATTGTATCGTACCTTCTTACAGGCCGTTTCCGATGAAGTCGGCCTTCTTTATGCCGTTCTTCGGCGGCCCGCGCTCTCTCCACGCTCTTCTGGCTAAGTGTCGATTCGAGGAAAACTACGAGTCGAATAATGCATAACGGATTCTCGGTCTAGCGAAGCCGTCAACTTTGCTATAAAAATATTTTTTTGTCTTGCATTCCAGTGGATGGTATTCTATTTGCAATGAAATTACGAGATTACGAGTTAACGGTTTGAATTAAGCTTTATGCAGAAAAAATAATACAAATGGAAGATGCAATTCAAATTTAAAGAACATCCAATAAAGCTGTTTATTCTCATACTAAAATGTGAAGACTCTCAACATTATAATTCGTACTATGCAATGTGCTGTATCATTATCTGTTAATGTATCTGCATTTATGAAATTAATGTAAATTTATTTTGCATATTATTGGAATATTTTTAATAGCAATAGTTACGACTCATATACGTATACAACGGCAGAAAAAAATGTAAATTAAATAACGATATATTATTTAAAAATATATTTTTGCGCGTGATGATGAGATCAAAGTGAACTGAATAACCTAAATCAAATGTAAATTACTCTCGTGATCAGATTGTTTCGAGAAGACACGCAAAGCTTCCGAGAGGAGGGCATCATGCTTCTCAAGAACGGTGAAGAAGCGCGGAGGCGGCGTCGAAGGTGGGAACCTTCGAAGAATCTTTAATAAACACCACCATTGTATGCTAATCCATAAATATGCTCTGACTACAGTGCAAGCTTGCGTACAAACCAGCTGCGCCATGCATGCCTGCGTACACGTGCGGCTCTTCTCGACCAATCCAGCCTCTGGACGAATGCCAAAAGTGGAAATTTTATAGTACTCTCTAAAGATACGTTTCCCCGGTATTGAAATATGTTACGTCATTAATGTATCACACTTGTGTAAAAAGAGGAAAGAATGTAAATATTGCATTAATTTTATCTTTTCTTTTTGTTATTTACGATAATTTAAATTATGGCCTAAAATATATTTTATGCCAAAATTTAAATATTTCGAAAATGCTATAAATGATAAGAGAGTGGATGGAAAATAAAACAAATACAAAATAACAAATAACATAATAATTCACAGCACAAATTTTTGAATCTATTTAAGTTCTATCTTTTTATACGATTACGTCTTGTTATTATGGTTTTAAAGAATTATTGCATACATATTTTTATCTTTATATTTAATAATGTTATCAAATTTGAAGAAAGAATAGGTCATGGTGATCGAAGTTTGAGGTCGTTTGAAAATAATTATTTTATTACCAAGTTCAGCGCTGAAGCGAGACGTTGTGGAACTTTCTTTTGCGGAGGAAAACTCAGGGGCTTTATAGAGGACGAAGTTTTCTACGGCGCCTACGAGAAACACGAGGCTAACGGGAAAATTCAATTCGCCGCGAATTTAATAAGAAGTCTACGATCAGATTTGTATTACGAAAAGGCGAGACTTTATTTATTGATAAAATTAAATAGCGTTTCATTTTATCGCATTTCATCTATTTATATCAGGTACTCTTCTTAAAAGGATACATATACTTTTGATTTGGCAGAATATTTGTTATGACGTAATAAAATTAATGATATTGATTTTTTTTCCGGTGATATAGAATAACTTACATTAGTTAACAAAAAAAAAGTCAACATATATTTAAATATTAATACTTGTAGTATTTCATAATAAAAACGCATAATAAAAATTTATAATGTTTCATAAAATATAAATATTTTTTTTTAATTAATGTATAGGTAACTATGTATAATAATATAACAGTATATTCTTTTATTCTTTATCAATAATTATAAAATTTTATTTGTTAAAAAAGAAAATGATATTTAAAAAAAATTAAAAAAATATTTTTGTATCTTGAGAAAATTACAATGTCGATTGATTACGAGAAATAACATTGACGCAATGCGGCGAAGTGTCGTTTATCAGTAACAATTGTAACAGTGAGCGAAAGGAAAGTCTAAAGGAAAGGGTAGCGCGAAACGTATTTACTACATCTATTTATCGACGGGTATGTAAAATATGACACATAATACGCGATTTATATACGTGTTTTCATGCTATTGTACGCTCATTGTACAGCGTATTGTACGTCTATGAGTTGAAGAGGAATAGAACAAGTCGATTAGAGGCGCGATATGAAGCGTGCATGTCGATAGCGTGCCGAAGTATCATTGAATTTTAAACGATCGGTGCCTGCACCTTGTTCACGCCTCTGCTCACCTTTCCGAATCACGACTGTCGAGCGATTAAGCATTTTTCAAGGAGGCACCGCGTGCGCCGGGCGTTACTGTTACTCCGCAATGACGGCAATCTTGTACCGAATAACGGTACTCGAGTAGTAGGTGGTAGGAAAATAATGGTATAATTTAGAGATTTTTTTTAGCTGTATGCACGGAGTGTTGCACAAGATACTCCCAAGCATTATACGCTTTCTCTCCGTTAGGATACTTGAGAACAACAAGGATGTCATTTGTTTCAACCAAAGCATGAACAATTGAAAATTAAGAGATTATCGCGAATTAAGCGGGAGATAAAAGACATAAGAAAATAGAACATGATTCGTTTAATTTCGCAATTCAATTTTCAAGTCGAATTATTGTATTAATATTTATATATGACAAAATTAAGAAATTATTTTAAAAAACATGCTCTAAAAAGATATTTTGTTTGTACATAAAATTTATTTTGATTTAAGTGCTTGTACGATTTTTAACATATCACTGTGATAAATTAAGAAAACATTTTCAAACGAATAAATTTTATTACTTTAAGATAATTTATTGAAATTTTTATAATATAATATAAGTGTAGTTATATAATATGTTTAAAAAATATTAATTATGTGTTTTATCTCGTTAGTGATGTCTACACTTGGAATTCTCGCAGATTGATAAAAGCGATGCGATTCGCGAAGACGTCGACGAGAAGAGTGGTGCAACTGTGGTGTTTTCTGTTGCGAATGATGGTGACACGGTTCCCTCTTGAAACGCTTTAAAACGTAGAAACGTCCGCCTGCGGCACAACTCCCTTTGTCGCGGCGCACCGACGACGACTGCAATGAGACATAAATTGCAATTAGCACCACCGTATCTACGAGAGAGTACGTACGTGCGCGCGCTGACGTTGCGCCGCGTTATGTTGCTAGCGTGCACATGCGGTCCGCGTTCCTTGCAGTTGCAACATTGACTGGCCAGTCTTAGAGAACTGGTCGACCACAATGTGAGTCTTTTAACGAAGCCCGCACCGTTAAAGTGAAATACCCGGGGAGGCTCCGATATATGTTTAGAATGTTGCTTTTTAATTCCACAGCGCAGCGGTTGAAACTTTTTTTCCTACGATCCGATCGCACGCCAGGAATGCACCAGATCTGACACGTTTCTCGATCGAACGAAGTTAATTCTTTAAGTATTTGCCACGCATTCTTTAGTAAATATGGTATTTGCTGTATTTCAATTTACAGTCAAACGTCATGAGAACTTATTGTGAGAGATAACGAACAGCGGATTCCAATATATAAAAATTTAAATTAAATTATATTAATATAAAAATTATATTATCTGGAGACACTGGTAGTGTCTCGGCGCTAAGCTACGCGCAGCGCCATTACCGTGGCTACTTTACGCGAGCCGGCGATATAATGTAACCACAAATCTAATATTTGTCTATATATGATCTTCGCGGTTATTGGAGCGTAAATAATATATTTGTAAGGCGATAATTCGCAAACAATTGAAATGTACTTATAAACAAAGTTAATTGCAACTTACAAATATGTATGTTATTTATGCACCAACAATCTCGAAGGCTTAGATAAGCATTTTACTTTTTACTTATATTTGATTTAGTTTTGAAGGCACAAAACTATTTTTATTTTTATTTTAACAAAAATATAAACAAATAATATTATAAAATTAATATCATAATTAGTTGTATTACTAGATATAAATAGAAAAAGTATTAGAATTAGGCTTTTTTAGTGAGACGATCATACAAATTAATAAACATATTTAATGACTAAACATAAACTGCTTTTTAATATTACTTTCTGAGCACATAAATCCAAGAGCAATAAATTAAAAGCAATAATTAAAAAAATAAACGAATGCACAATGTCTTTCCATTTTTTACGCATATGAATGAAATCGTGCCGACTTGTAACTACTTCACGAAGTCTATGATGCTTAAAGCGGCATAATAAGAAGTTCAGCATCATTCGCGCGCGGACTCACGAGCTCGGGTAACGACATTCCACTAAGACTGTAACAAAGGAAGCCCACGGTAAAAATTCAAGAAACAACTCTATATCGCTGGCATAAGTCACGGTAGCGCGGTATCGGGATCAGTTAGGTTTGCTAGCAACCGGAACGTTCCGCGATGCGATCGGCCCACAAGTCGATTTGACCCTTACCCAGAACAAGGATAAGGTACGCGAAGAGAAACATAACCGTAGCGGGCGTACTGCTACGGAGAAACGCGAGAAGAGAACGTCGAACGACGTTGAGTCGCATCACGAAAAGACAATGAAAAGAAAACGTCGGGCGAAGTTCTTGTTAGGCGAAGCTATTATCATTAATTAAACAGCGGTCGCGCTATCTCGATTCACGTCTTGCTGATGTGATGCCACGACATTAAAGACCGTGTGACACCGTAAAGACTTCAAGTTGGTGGTACTCGTTATCGAAGAAATGACGGACCTGCCCCTTTTGCTTGTATCACTTATGCATCAGAGATCGATCCCTAGGACGTATCGAGCAATTATTTTTCTTTCTCCTTTTCTCGCTTTCTCTCTTTCTCTGTTGGAAATTGTTGCTTGCGATCAGTGCGAAAAGTAATTCACGCAACGATTTGGCTCTCTGGCGTATCGTAAATTAAACTGGAATGAATGCGGAATAAGAGATCGCAGCGCGTAAGCCATTTGGCGACAGAGTTATAGAGGCAGCGACATCGTAAACACAGTCATCGTATTTACGATACCACTTGTTGCAAAAGTTTCCGTACTCGTGGAGACACTAAGTTAATCCCTATTTGTGTGCATTTATTTATATAGATTTTTACAACTGACTTGAGATCGTATTTACAAAAAGTCGATTCTAATTTATATATTTTAAACAATAACAATAATTATGTTAGGACTCTCAAATTTTAAACAATATAAAAATATAAATAAAGTAGGCTAATGAGAATCAGCAACGATAAACAGCGCAATTATTTAGTGAACAATCAATACTCAGGTGTTGATTGAAGTCTTCTGTATTTGAATGTTTCGACTCTCTTTGGAGTCCTCCTCAGCAATGATAATACAAGAATAATTAGCTCATGTGTCCATTTAATGCTTAAGTCACTCACATTATGGACACATGAGCTAATTATTCTTGTATTATCATTGCTGAGGAGGACTCCAAAGAGAGTCGAAACATTCAAATACAGAAGACTTCAATCAACACCTGAGTATTGGTTGTTCACTAAATAATTGCGCCGTTTTTCGTTGCTGACTCTCATTAGCCTACTTTATTTATATTTTTGTTCTTACTTTTAAAAGTGACGCAACTCAAAAATGTTTTTGAGTTGTTACAATAAATGAATTTGGTATACATTATCATATCAATCATCAAAAATGAATTATTGTAACTTCATAAAAAAATCGTTAAAACGTTATAATTAAAACAAAAAGATAGTTTTAAGAAAATTGTTAAAATCGTCACAACTCAAATTTTTTAAAGAGTTTGACATTTGTTCATATTAAGAATATATTCTCTTTGCCGATATTATTTTATTAATTTATAATTTTCTAAGTATAAGAATATTCAAGCCTATGACGGTCAAAGCTAGATTTTTTTGCCTAAACAATGATATATATGCATGTACATATATAGGATATAGATAATTCATTAGGAGTTGTTTAGGCAAAAAAGATCTAGTTTGACCGTTATAGGCTTATTCTTATACTTAGTGTTTAATTCTTGTCGGTCCGAATAGAATCTTATTATTGGTTATAATTTTCTGTCAGGTTAAAAATTGATTTTTCTGCTTTTCTGGGAAATTTAATTTTTTGAGTGGTGTATGTTTCTTTTGAAGTAAAGGAGCAATATACATATATAATGAACTGATCACTATTTTTTTTAATACGAATCTATCGCATATTTCAAATTATGTAATAACATTATAAACATTCATATACTTTTGATACCTACAAGTAGCAAGTACTTCAAGCGTCTTGTATAATTTATCTTGTACAATGCATTTTTATGTTTTAATTAGATAGGATAAAATATTTTATTAACCACATAAACAATGTTTTTTCAAGTACGTGATGTTAATATTTTATTACGAAACTATCTCGTATGTTGTATATTTCGAAAGTGCAACGCGATATGATTAAAAATTATTACGATGGGAAAATACGCGCAGCGATTTTATTTGACTTGTGGTACCAAAGCGTGCTTTTAATTTGCATAAGTGTAATCGAACTTCTTACAGAGAGATTCAACGAGCCAGATTCTTCAAAGTATCGACTCGGCCAAAGAGAAGGGTAAAAGGGATTGTTTACGATCCGAAGAATTACTCTGGAATTGTTGTCCCGCGAGACCGCTTCTCACAAAGCCACCGATTAAGCATTATCGGGACTACCAGGAAGCGGTAGACCACTTCCACAGATTCGCTCTTGCCTTAATCCAGCACGTCCTGATCCTACGATCATATATTTTAGCTCGGTATATGCTCATGTGCAGAATTATCACGATGTAGCAAACTAAACATATGTTACCGAGTCGTGCCTGCTTTCCAACAAGAGAAACGATATCCCGAAAGATATGAAGCTGAAGATATACACTTATCAAAATATATAGCGATACACATAAAATCCTTTGTTACATTTATTCTATTCTAAACATGCATGAGAGAAAGGAAAGGGAATATATTGTTCTCAAACAAGATCATCATCGTTGCTTTAAAACTCAACCAAAAATAGCGTGTCGTTATTTTAACGAAATAAAAACGATAAAACGATAAAAACGATGATATTAATATAAAACTATTATATTGATAATTTTATCTTACTTTTTCCATAGTTTTACTTATAAATCTGTTATAGTAAATACACGCCAGATGCTAGAAATAGGCGTGCATTTCTGAAAAAGTTCAATGAACCGAAAGATTATTGCAACTGTACTTCTCTGGTCAACTTTATCCGTTAGAAGTAGTTGCCTACTTCCGCGGATAATATTCGTTTCTATGCTTAAGTCAACATGTATTGACCTACCACGGTAAACTTTACGTTTATATGCACTCGTTCACGGCGGTACCCGGAGATAGCCACACGTCACCGAATCGTGATTCTCGAGAACTGCAAGTCGATGTTGTAACCCCCATCAAAGCCAGAAGTTCTCGACTTCGTGAGGTTGAACATTTCTAGCGTTTCAGCCGACATCTGTAAAAGATAAAATACCGTCTATATTTCTATAGTCCTTGATTTCATTATTTCATTATACTGCTTTTATTATTTCGTTAATTTAATCTCGTCTATTGAGTAACATATTATTTATTAGATATTAAATGATTACACAACCTTAACACAAAATTTGAATCTATGTTGAATCTATGAAACCATTTAATGATGAATATTGAATTACATGTCGCATTTATATATATATATATAAATGGTTTCATAGATTCAACATAGATTTAAATTTTGTGTTAAGGTTGTGTAATCATTTAATATCTAACAAATAATGTGTTACTCAATAGATGAGATTAAATTCATTTTAAGTAAATATTTTTGGAAATTATTAGTAAGCAGTTTATTGTAGAAAATATACAGAGCTATTTATGAAACACATATTGCACATTTGATTTATACAGATAGCTCTACCATTTAATATTATCAGAAAATACAAATATAAAGTTGAATTATAATAGGAAACTTTTTATCACCTATTATTGAAGTCTTCCTAAATATTTTGAAGATAGTAGTATACACTGTAGCGAATACTACATTACCGGATCGTAAATGATGGAGTGGATGAAAAAGCACACCAGTCATGGAGAACATCCGGTTGCACACGCCAACGGATGTACGACGATGTGCGCGTGAAGTAAATCAAAACTTGGCTTCGCCGATTGACAGTTGCGCGTTGTTCGCGCGCGGCGAGATTTACCGCAATTCCAAACGAGCTACCAGCAAGTAGCGCGACTTCGTGGCAGACCGGTTGCACTCGGCGGATCTTTAAAGCACCGCTTCAGCCGATGGAAAACACTTGTTAGCGCTCGGCGAGCGAATAAAGTGGTGCCTGTCCGAACTAAATGTAGATACATCTTTTATACGCGCTATCGCCAGCATCTGCAGCCTGCGATCGAGCTCTTTTGCTCTCTTTCCTCCTCTCTTCGTCTCGCACGCAGTCCACACTGACCTCTTGCTCTATCTCTCTTCTCTCTATTTCTTTCTCTCTGTTCTCTCTTTTTTTCTTTCTGTCTCTTTCTCGAGGCGTGTTTTGCCAACTGTTGGTATGTGGCCTGCGGTCAGAGTTTTTCGTAGCACTTATTAAAAATCTTATATACTATTGAGTTCCTCTTGCGCCGACAAATATCGAATACTTTTACTATCATACGCTCATAAGAAAAATATTACAGTATATTTGGCTAAAGGAAATAAGAATTTCTGTAAAGAATATTGATTCGATACTGCTAATTAAATATATTTTTCAAAGACTGATGTGTCAGGTATAATTTTTGCGGTTTCTCACTTTTTGTTAATTATCTCAACATTAGAAAAAATCAAAATATATATTATATATAAAATGCTAGATAAGAATTATGTAAGTAACAAACTCATTGAATTTTCTGTTGTATTAAATTTTTTTTAATGTCGTTCTAGAAAAAAAAAAGTATTGTATACGTAATCTATATCAGTTAAAATAATTTTTTACATATTATATAAACAAAAACAAAAACTTGGTTATTTAAAATCAACATCCAATTTAAATTCTCACATAATTAAAAGATAGATATATTAATTGTTTTCGATGTAACGGAAATTATTTTAATCGTCATTTAATTTGTTGTTCCAAAATCATATTTGATGATGGTCGCGGAAAATGATGAAATTACCACAATAAGAAGTACAATGCAAACACAAAATGCAGGTGTATGATTGTTACACATCTCTTCGTGACACGAGTCACGTAAAAACGAAAGACACGTAAGAATTAGCCTGCGAGTGCGACTGAGTGGACAAGGATAAGCCGCGCGATGGCATACCATCACCGCTAATTAATACCGCGAGTTAATTATGCTACAGAACAAGACAATGTTGTCTATTCTCTATCTACTTTATCCGCGCAACCTGCTAATAACAGGTAATCGTAGGTTTACTGGAAGCGCTACAGGTGTCCACAAAAGTGTTATAGTGTTTTAGCGCGGCTCAGTGGAGTCGAGTCATTGATTAGAGAATTAAAGGTCGGACAGGCATAATTTACGTCAGAATACTTGCGCCGTCGATGAAGGAAGAGTACTGAGAGAAAACGAAATAGTTCTGGTAACTATAAATTTGGCAACTTTTTGCAATTGAAGTACCTGTAACTAGTTTTACAAAGTAATAGAAACTGAAATAGTGTTGAATGTTATAAAAATATAGTCACGGTAACAAATTGTATGCACTATTAATTGGTAGTGAAATAGTGACTCAACTACATTGAGTAGTTACCTGGACTTCATGCAAATGCACTGAGAGAAATAATTTTGTTATAGAAACAATTCAAGGGAAGGCAGATGTGATATTTGTTAAAAAAACGATCGATTTGTTACGATTGCAAATTAATTCGTCAATGTAACAAATAATCAATAGTATCGCTAGCAAATAAGAGGCTCATATATATATAAAAGTCGTAGACGGGTGCAGGGTCTTAAATCGTAAGAAATTGACTAATTCTAGTCAAGTATTCTCCCTATATATTTGACTGTGCTTGATCGGTTTCCTACGACTTAAGACTCCACGATCATCTACGAATTCTATGTAAACGAGCTAAAGTCTATCCAAAAGATATAGGTTAGATTCTATATAGTTTGTTTCTGTTACTAATAATTAGTTGGTATAGCAGACTAGCAGCAATCACAACAACATAATTTGTTGTCATATATTTACCGATCACCGGTTAAAGGTACTGGTGGCTTGCTAAATTAACAAAATCCTTTCTCTCAGTGTAGATATAACAATTACATTTTTCTAGTTTAGACAAAAACTTTTTTTTTAATAAAGCACTCTATATCATGTAACTAATTAACCATTGTTGAGGTAATTTTAAGGAATAGGTACATTAAAAACCTTTTCTTTAAAGTCGCTCAGCACGAGCAGTACGCGGTATTGTCACCAGAGGGACAAAGCGGAGTTTAGTTTCTCCTGAGAAGAAAACTACTCAGCTTACAATAAAAGGCGTAGCCTTTTCGAACTTGGGGAAGACAAAAATAAATAAGAAATGCATACACGAATTTGTAACTATGTATTATAAAGCTTTAATAAGAACAATGAGTAAATTAAATGAACCAAGAAAATGTAGTAATATTAACTATTTGTAATTGATTACATATATGGTTAATGTTACTATATCCTTTTAGTTCACTTAATCTAGTATTCTTATTAGAAATTTAATAATATGTAAATAGTTGAGGCGCTATTTTAGTATAAATTTATAGTTACTGAACGACATTTTTCTCTGAGTGAAAGCATGGTAAGCATGATGGATGATGAAAAATATGGCAAATTAATGTAGAAAAACGAGTAAAGAATTTATAACGCGAACGTTAATTAATACGATGATTGTACAGATAATACAATAAATAAACATGAAAATCTTCGTACAAGAATAAATTACATGTCATCGCAGTCGCCATCGATTACATTGTATAAATGCAGACTCTTATCTTATCAGGTTATACATCAGTTTTTGCTATAATTTGTGTATTTTAATCGAATCAAAATGAGAATATTAATTTACCACTTTTTACTTTATATTAATTGATTAGCTTTTTTGTTACAATTATTTAGTGTTTTTAGTACAAGTCATATTTTATATTATCTCGTATATTACGATAAAATATGAAGAGTTAATACATCGAACCTCATGAAAGGAAACTCACATTATTACGTTGATGCGTGTATATTATGTTACTAGTTACGGACGGTCACGTAGAAAATTGACTTTTAACGACCGGCTGTTTCCTAGATTTTCCGGTGAATTTTACAGTTTCACCTAGGGAAAGGCGTCGATTGCTCGCGTAAACAATAGGACGAGGCGCACGTTCGCGGATGTATCGCCCGCGATTTCCCGGCGAACATTATACATAATTAGCAGCGCGGGTACCGAGACGGGGAGCGAACAATGGACGGCTCTTTTCGCATGCGACTAAATACGTCAGCGCCACGGTAATTGGCCGACAATTACCAGCCGTAGAATCGCGGCAGCATTAAGATGGTATAGCCCAGTAGCACGCAAATATGGGAGCGAAACTTATCTCGCGCAATTTATTTCGACGAGGTCGAGACCATCGCGTTGTAGGACGCGACGACGATGTCGACGTCGGCATCGTTCTCCGGAAACAAGCACAAAAATGCGATTAAACAAAAGATAGCCACGCCGAAATGTGCATAACTCCACTCCATTTCTTGCATATATACCTAAAAATGATACAAGCTAGGTTTTCTACATTTACAAGATTTCTCAAAGAGTACGATTTTTTAAATAATGGTATGTAGTATCACGATATTTTAACCCTAGCAAACTACTCATGGGTCCAATGTACTCTATGCGGCTTTTTACATTGCTGTAACTTTTTTATAATATAATTTGAAGACCGGATGGAGACTGAAAAAAACTTTAACTGTCCATAGATATGATAAGCCTGCAAGGGTATTTTTTTTGCGTTATTCTCGATGTGAGAATTAATGCACGAAAGTTTAAAGAGGGTATTTGGGACCCATACGTGACTAACTAGTAAGTTTTCAGCATTCTGGGTACCCCTTTATTTTTTGTTAAATATACTGTTTACTGAGTTTCGGATAGTATAAAAATAAGTACACACGGAAATGTAGAATTAAAAAGAATTATTTCAATATAATAAATAGTAGAAATATAATCTCTGTCAGTCTTCGGAGATCGCTCGGCCGGGACGGATGTATTGCTTTAGAGCGAGTGTTGCATCATCTTCTAAACTAAATCCTAATAAATTTAATTATATATACTATAATAAAATTTCTACATATACAATCCTTTATCTACCATTTTATAAAATTTTATTTATTAATTATAAACTTATAATATGTAGATTTTTCAAAAAT
>NW_017298213.1:327551-328192 GCF_001594075.2 Trachymyrmex cornetzi | reverse complement strand
ATTTTTAACAATTCTATGTAATACTATTGAAAATGGTCTGATGACAGACCGAAACGTTTGGTTTTATATATTATAATAAATATGGATTAATGTATGATCTTGCACAAAACTCAGCCTGTGTACGCGGATGAAGCCGTTTAATTATTATATTGTTTGTATTGATCCACTGTTAATAAGTATTCTTGTTTTAATAATTTACATCATGTTTAAAATTCTTACAGATACATTATTCTTTCTTTCATCTCTTTGAAACTAATTGTTAACATTTTAAATATTTTTTCTATTTTCTTTCTATAATTATTATTGAAAACTTTTATAATTATTATTGTTACATTTTATTCGATATTTGGTATGATTACTGCAATTTAGATAAATGCGTATTTGATATTTCTGTTTATAAAGAATTATTTCTACCTTCTTTTCTTGAGAAGAAGTTTCCATTCTGCACACGATCCTCTCATTTCCTAAGGAAGCGGCGTATTTCTGCGTCGTGCAAGAAGATAGAACACGACTAACTCTTTTTTCGACGGAGCATTGACGCGGTGGCACTTTAACGGCATTTCAGCGTCGATATCGGCAAGAAAAGCGTACGAAGCGAGATTTATCCAACGAGATACACATAAGACGTAGCGGGTGAACGC
>NW_017298213.1:216500-327523 GCF_001594075.2 Trachymyrmex cornetzi | reverse complement strand
AGAGAGAGAGAGAGAGAGAGAGAGAGAGAGAGAGAGAGAGAGAGTGTGTGTATGTGTGTGTGTGTGTGTGTGTACCACGGATATTTTCTCTGCCCAACACCGCCCCGGCGCGGCGACAGGAGAGGTTCATAGAAAATTCTATTATTCTATTCTTATCATCGCGCTGACGCGTGGTGCCCGGTATCGACAGACGGATACATAATGCAACGTGAGTTTCCGAGCTTGCGCGCGCGAGTGCATACCTACCGGATGCGGCCACCACTGAGCTTGCATACTGAGCACCAAGGCCCGTCCACGAAGCCCTCCTACAAAACGTGCTGACTCGTCGTGATGAACGTCGCCGCCGTATGCTGGCTCCTCAACGTGCTCGAACGTGCCGTGCGACGTTGATCGAAGAGAGGATAGACTTGACGTCTTTACGAGCACCGACAGCATTTGTACGATGGGATTTCTGTAGGAAGACACATCGTCACAGGACGCGAAACATAAGAGTCCGATCGGAGATTGAGAATACTTTTAAACTTCTATTAATCCCTTGCCTCGATTTGTTTTTATTCGCGTACAAATTTTGTTTGCTCTGCGAATTTAAACGCTTTATATATAAATAGAGAATTAAATAAGCGGTAAATTATGTTAAATACTAGAAACTAAAGAAAGGAATGAAAAACGTGCCAGATTTCAAGAATGCGCCCGAGCAGAACAACAATTAGTCACGATAAGTTGCTGATTGAAAAATAATTTTTATTAATTATTATTTTAATTTTAAAATTGACGTTCAAATTTTATGTCATGATGACTTGTGTGTTCTGCTTGAAATATTCCATGGATTATACAAGTGGGTCCACTTGTTCTGTGAAAAGATCAGAGTTGATCATAATATGAGATTTAAGAGTACATTAATTTACGCAAAGCAAAAAATATATGATATGTAAGGGAACGACTGGTGTACGTATGGAGCACAGGTTTGACATATGTGCGAAATTTAAATTCTCGCGCGTGCCGACGGGGGGTATCGTTTTAATTAACACACCGTCTGCCGTACTCGACCCCGTCCGTGAGACTAATTCGCCATGTGCAAGAACAATGCATCAGGATCGGCACCCGAGCGATCGACCGAGCGCACGAACATATCTCGAGCTCACGCGGCGCCGTTGATTGCGTGTCGCGGATGTGGATTTGCGCGCGCGATTGAAAGACGACCAACGCGACGCCGCTGCCGCCGCCGCCGCCGCCGCCGCGAGTCAGGGTAACCGCGCGCTTGGAAATTCTACTAATTCAATGGATAGTCGAGCGTCATCGAGCAACGAGCGTGGGCACCGCCCACGCTCGTTGCGTAACACGTATTAATTAATTATCGACGTGCACGAGCTTGAGCGCGGGGTCAGCGGGACGCGACACGAGAATGCTATAAAAACGTGACTTCTGCGTCGAATCTTGGGTATTCACTTCGGTCGCTTGCGTAATGTTCGCTATATGCAGACTCATTGCATTGCGAGCGAGCGAGCGAATGCGTATCGGATTGAAGTAGTAGATAATTTGTGATTATACAGATGTTGCTTCATTGTCATATATCGAGTTCAATCTATTAATAAAAATTGCTTAGGCGTTCTATTTATTGAAAGAAGTGAGCAGTGAACAATTTTCCCTCGAATACATTAATTATATATAATTAATATAAAATTACTTATTCAGAACTGTACTCTTATTAAATATTTATGATTAATGTTTCATTATTTATCATATTATTACTTTATTGTATATCTTGTATATATAATTATACAATTCGATAATGATGCAATTAGTAATTAGTGTAAAGCCAAGAGCGTGCGTTATGCTATTGTTGATCTTATGGAAATGTCCACTAAGAAGGCCTGACTCGAAGCTTCGTGGTCGGCCGCAGCGTTTCGTCCTGGTCCCACACTACTAGACTCATCAGTAAGGCAATGTAGTGTGGGACTTGCCTTAGACGCCTGGAATGAATCCAGAATGATATTCTATTTAAAAGGAATTCGCGCGGCACGGTGCTTACGCGAACCGAGTGAGTCTCGTGGACCTCTAGTGGCGAGTCGCCACAATCTAAAACGGCCTGTGCCTATAGAAAACATATAAATACTTCAATTTCTAGATTCATTAAATAGATATCTGTATACGAGTACTACGGTTACGTAGTAATCGTAACATCGAATTAATTCCCATAAAAATGACTGATCATTTATAACGAACAAACCCAAACTTACTATATTGCAGTATTCGCATAACATCTACATCACATATTCCTATATACACATACGCAAGTAATAATACAATAATTAAGAAAAGATCAAAATAAAATAGAATTTAATCTAAAACAAGAATAAAAATAATAAGAATTAGAACAAGACTTGTATATGTTTGATATATATATTTTTAAATGTATTATATTTTATTTATTATTATATTTATATTTTTTATATTTTCTTCAAAAAATTCAAATAACTAAAAGCAATTGACAGACAATTTCGAATTCAAGTTATATAATCTGCGCACACTTTCAATTAATTTTTAATTTATTCGATACGATTTTCCTGAATGTATGGAAACTTTTAATGAAAAATCGTTCGCGTTTTCATGAACAAATGCCGGTACAAATGAGCGAGTTGTAATTTTAGACGCTATGCTCTCTCGTAGCTGCCGGTGAAAGCACAATAAACCGATTGAGATCACGCCACTTCAGGTCAAGACAATGCAACTATTTGCATATGGCACCGCTCGTGTCTTAACTGTGGCCGCGACGGCGGTTGTGGTCGACGATTTCTGTTGCATACACACATAGAGACGTAAGCCTTTTGCGGGCGGCCACATGCTTCTCGTGAGGCTTGTTTGGTGTTATTCAAGTATATATTCATTTGCGCAAATGTACATTTAATTGCTCTTTGAAGTGCTTTTATTAGAATTTATCAAGAAAAAAAACCAGCAAACGTATATTTGAAAAATAATTTTTAATCTGTATATAAGAATCAAGAAATAAAAGTGGCGAAATAATGATCGAAATATAGGATTTTATGAATATGAATTCTATGAAGTGCTATGCCATATTAAAAATTCTGGAAACTAAAAAATAACTGTATGAATTATTTGAATACAAAATAAAAAAGAGAAAAAATTAGTTTCACTGTTCAATATATGATCAGTATAATAATTATTGAATACATTACTTATTATACTTTGTTTAACAAAGTTGAAAATTAATTATAAGTTTCTATGACTGTTTTATTTATTTTATATCGATATCGTGAATATTAATAAAATTATTGCACATAAAATTCTACAAAATTGAAGCTACAAATATTTATAAATTTTGTATCTTTGTAATATGTACGTTTAAAAAATATATCTTGTTTCATAAGTATGAAAATAATACTATTGCGATCACATTCTAACTTTGATGCACGAACGAAAATATCTGCCGAAATCAAAGTCGACGGATTGTGTTATTGCTCTTACGCCGGGTGCAATGTCCGACTATCGCGCTCGAACGATTTAAATTTAGCCGGCAATGACATTCCTCTTTGAGCATTTTCCTGTATTATAATTGACAATTGTTAACAGTACGTGGCGTATTTTCATTTTATCGTATATCTTTTATACATAATATTCATACGTATTCGCGTACATAATAAAAAATACGCCACAAAAATAAATTAACGACATCGTGCGCTATAAGCATGTTAGATGAATATTAAGTTTAAAAATAATTTATAATGCGTATATTTTCATTATAAATCAATATAAATTTTACTCTTATCCATATAATTTTATAATTGGGTTATATAAGTGGATTGGAAGTTGGAACTGAAATCTAAAGAAAAATGAGCATAAAAAATAAGGTTTGATAAGAAAAATACTTAACGAGATAAATTATACAATAACATTAAGTATTTACAATTATTATCACAAATGAAATATATGTATAGCATAATGACGTTTCGTTTGAAAATATTAATCACCATTGAGTGGAAAGTTCTTAACATATTGCAGTTTGCTCGTGCATCATGCAATAAAGAACTTGTATGAAGGAAATTTTAAATGTTAATGTATGCCTGCGAGGCATTAGTCAAGTAAGAAGGAAAAACTATCAAAGATAACTTGAAAACAGTATGACACAAGGAAATTCCTTCAATAATAATTGTTTCTACCATTTTATGCAACTTGCAGTTTTTCTTTTGTTTCATTCAACATAATTTATAAAATAGTTTATAAAAAGAATTATTTGTTATTTCCTTATTGATTATTTGACTGAAACATCGCATGTACATATGCGTCTCGCTTTGTTAGCTTTGCTTGTCGCTTGTACAAATTCGCAAGATAAGGGTACAATTAAAAAATTGTTTAAATATATATATATAAACCGCAAATAACTTTTCTACAGTTATGTGTTTTGCTGCGATATGTCCACTTGTGATATTCCAACATCGTGATATTTGCACAAATATTATGATTATTATGCACTTTATGAGAACGATAAGAAAATAACGTAATGTGGTAATAAAATAATTGCATACAATAAACGCATATTCTGTGGCCTCATCTTGTTGAAGAAAAAAAGATAAGATCTTTGTGCGAAAGATTCCAATCAAAAACACATTTATTGCATTGCCTTCGTTGGCATCACTGTCAACTAGATTCGCAAGCAGTCTAGTTAAAAAATCATATTATATTAAATCAGACATAAGGTCGATGAATATCTGCGGAGTATGATGCAAAGATTGCGCAAAACGAGCGCTCTTATCAGCCAACGTGGCAGATTGGGGCACAAAAAATTAATCGCTTTGCTTCAGAAAATTCCGCGGTTGTACTTGAGCTATATCATAATTCAAAAGCATATTTATAATATTTAATGATAAAATATTTTTAATTAATAAAATATTGGTAGTGTAATAGATTTTTCTCACGTTTTAAAAAATATATAAATAATACAGAATAGATAGAATGTTTCCTTATTTCTTATTGAAATTAGCTAACATTTTACATAATTTACACCTATTAAAAAAATAGATAATTTCAATAGTTTTAAAATATATCATTGCTATTTTTTTAATTTTGAATTCAAATGCTTGATGAAAAAAAGTATCCCGGGAAAAAATGTTATATGTATTTACATAATTATATGTAATTATATATAATTGTATATAAAATATGTATACATTTTTTATATATTTATATATAATTATATATAATTACATATGGAACACTTTTTTTTAGATATTAAAGTAAGAAACATTGGAGTAAAGTTATGTAAAGTAAAAAATTAATAATTTAAGGATCAATTAATGATTTTGAACTTACGATTCTACATACTAAACATGTCATATCAATAAAATTAAAAAATAATTATTCTATCTAGATAAAGATTTATTTTTCAATATAATAGCTTATCTCTTCATTATCTCTTTTTACATTTTAAGCACTTTTTTATTTACGCAATTCGGTCGTAAAACTTTTTTTTTTTAAATGATCGACTCATAGGGAACATTACAAGCTTTGAGAGCCACTGCTCAGTCTGATTGTTGGTTTTTCCCCTCCTCCCATTTCTTCCCCCCTTTTCCTCTTCTCGCGATAGTATTGCAGCTCGCCCTGCGTGCGCCGTTGTATTTCATTGTTGTGAACGCATGCAAATTGCGATCCCAGTGCCGGGCCCGAGTATCAATTCTAACAGAATTAATTCGAGTGCAGTCATTGTTTTTTGCGCGTCACAAAAAACCCTCTATATACGCGGGCGGCATCGTTTTGCCCCACTACGAACAATATCCGGTTCATACGAACGGTTGCGCACGTCCCCGATCTCTCCTCGCCGCGCCGACCGCCCCGTGTGTTCCTGTGGTAGTGAAATCCCGTTCGAAAATTGAACCGTGGGTCGTCGATATAACATCGGCAATCGATCATTTTATTCGTAATTATCGTCAACGTTTTGCCAGTGATGTCAGTGCTCAGCGAATAGCGTCAAAAAAGGATTGAGTAATATAGCGTCGCTAATTCGCAGAACTGAATGCCCGTGTTTCATCACGCGATAGCTTCCAGTGAATAACCTCGCTTTCAGTGACAAATAACCAAAATAGTACGACTATTAGTGTTGAAAAATGTAGAAAATATCAAAAATTTGTAAAACTACGCGAGCCACTGTTTACATTGCAGTTATGTGTTTAAACTGTTCAATGTAGAAAAGTAAATTAAAGAAAAGTTGGAAAAATATTCGATAACATAAAAAAAAACTTATAAAAATCTTGGTATAATATTACAAAATTTATATTTAAAATATTGAAATTTAAAAGTAGATTTTAATATTTTAAAATATTGAAATTTTAAAATATTAAAATCTACGCCATAAAAAAATTGACGTATACTATAATATGAATTTAATATTTATGTTACAGAAAGATGACTTCACAGCCGTCAGTTCAGCATTACGCCAATATCTTCCTGAAAAAGATACTCCGTATATTTTAGACGTCGACCTCGATTTCTTTAGTACTAAAAACCCATTCAAGGATCTTCATGAACGCGTAAACCTCTATGACAAGTTGGCTCCTTTGTTTACATATAAGAGGACGGAATCAAATGATCCAGGGGTAAGTTTGTTTTAAATTTTTAAATTTATACGAAAAAGAAAGTGATTTAATTTTTTTTAGTTAAGAAAGCATCACATAACAATATATTTCTAGTAATTAAACAATAAGATGCGTACGAATCAAAATCGTAACCATCAAATTATAGGACTTCAATATAGGGTAAACTCGAGTATGATGGCCATAATTTTTTAAAATGCAAAAAATATACATTTATTCTTGTTACTTTTTAACGATATTTGGGATATTACTTTCACTGAAGCTTAAAGTAACAAATACTATCGAAATTAAAGAGAAAATACTTAACAGAACTTTAATTTTATCAAAATATTACAAAGTATGCATTGGTCATCTTATCTGATTTTTAGGGAAAAGATGGCCATGATATTAAGAAAGATAGCCACAGTATTTATAAATAAATAGTGAAAATAAAAGTATTAATTATAGATCACTTTGCAATTTACGTACTTTTATTGTGTATGTAATGTTGATTATGGCAGCTTAACTGTAATTTATTAGACATTATAACAGTTTTTAGCAGACACGTGCGAAACTTTGCAGATAGTCGAAAGAAAAAATATTAGATAATATTTATAATATTGTTATTTTGAACAGTGTACTCATATGAGCTACTGTAAATATTGATTATCTTTAAGAATGATTATAAAAATGCACTATTTATCAATTGTTGGAGAAATTATGGCCTATGGTCATCTTTTCCGTATGGCCATAATACCCTAGTTTACCCTATAGGGGAGACCGGGCCGATTGTCAGTTTTTGATTATTGATTTTTAGAAAAAAGTGGATGCCTGATTTTGAAATATTATATACGTTACAATATACTTACATCTTTTAGGTATTAAAAAAAATATTACTCGTGAATTCACATCATATCATAAAAATAAATATTTAATTTTAAATGATGCTGTGAAAATATGACAAGTTGATTGTCACACGTTCTAGGATTGGCAGTAGCATATTTATTATAGACAACACATATAAAAAACACAATTTTTATTTTAATATCAGTTCTATATTTTGAGAAATAATAGTAATTATAGTATTAATACAAATAAAATAGTTATTTTAATCATAAAATACGTAATTTATTTTTGTATCATATAGTTTCTACATGAAAAATGAAAAAATATATATCTATATGAAATATAATATATTTGTAAGTATATTCCCTGAAAATGTGTCCTCTAAAGATATTAAAATTAATTATCACCTAATCTCGTCTCATTTTGGTCAATCTACCCCACATAGCCATTTTTAATAAAAGAGATTGTATTCACAAACTTAATCAGAATAATGATTACTTAATTGTAGCAAAGATCTTCTAAGATATGTCATTTTCTATGAATACAGGGATATTACGATTAATAATGCCAAAGACTTGTCAGACAACAAAATAGATGATTATAAAAATTTACTCATCAACTTTATTTTCTCAAAAATCGCTATGAATAATATATACAATGCTTGTGGTGCAAACCATTTTACACAACAAATTAATATTATATCAGCTATCTACAATAAAAAAAAGAGATTTTTCTGCCGTGTCTTGTTTGAGTTATAAGCATTTTGACAATCAACCCCGTACGACAACCAGTCCCGGTCTCCCCTACACGGAGAGAATTTTTCGTTATTTTTTTACCGCAAAATTCATTACAAATTTCATGATGTTTGGTAATAAGCTTGGGACAACTTGACAATAATGAAATATTATCAGTAAAGATAGATTTTTTGAAATATACAAGAGACTTTTTATAAATGATGTAGTAAAAATTATAATGCAGATTGTAAAATGTTTTGAAGTGAGTAAGTTCTAGCGTAGCTAGAGACACACTCGACAACGAAAATAACCGATAAATATCGATTATAGTCGATCAATTACTATGTTACATAGTAAAATTATAAGCGACTAAATCAGATTAAAAATATTATGCTATATGGTAAAAATTGTATAAGCTATTTTATATATTCATGACTACTTAGCATCTATTCTTTTAAAATAATAAAGAATCATAAACTGCGTAATATATTTTAAAATGTTGAAATTTTACTATACCTTTTAGTAAAATTAATAAAATATATTACATATCTTATTATGACACATATGAGTAAATTAAAGAAACTCATATACAATTCTTTGAAATACTATGTTGTCCCACTATTATCATGATTTTCAGGCTAAATTCTAAGAGAAAATTCTCTCCGTGTATATATATTTTTTTCGAAGTTTTGCTTACATCGCCAATAAAAAATAAAAGTGAGCTCTTAAATTTACGCTGTTTCGTAGAAGAATAAAAAAAATTAAATTAAATTAAAAAGAATAAAAAAAAATTAAATTTAAATTTACTCTTATCAAAATGGATATGGAGGTAATGCCATCAGTTATGTAACTGTATGAACCGTGTGATGTCTTGTTTCTTTAAATATATTAGAGCAACGAGTTAATTATCTGTGTACCTATCTACATGATAATTGTTATTAACTGAATCTCGCATTAAAAAATACAGAGAACTCTTTGTCTCGTTAAAAGGACGCAAGAACTCTAATCAGAACTATTGTATCTAAAAATTGATTTTTCAAAAATTTTTAATATTTTTTGGATTTTTCAAAAATTTTTTTTATGCATCAGGAACTCTAGGTATTCACTAAATAAAGCTATTGAGAAAGCTATTCGCTCAGAACTATTCGATCTCGAATTTCGATTAGAAGTTAGCACCCCATTTTTAAAAAATTATTTAAAAATAGTTATTAAGCGGAACTCTTGTTATAAATTATAGAGAATTCTTCGTCTGGACAAAAGGAAACGGAAACTCTAATCAGAACTATGGAATTTCAATATTGGGGTGCTAACTTAACATACGCATCTACATGCGGAATTTTGTCAATCGTGTTTTATAAATACTAACACCGCTGAGGATGGCTTGGACTAAAGTCGAAACGTAAAAATTACAATTTAAGACGCCGACTCCATACGGCTCTTTTTTTAACAATTGTTTAGTTTATTTTATTAAAAATAAGGAGTCTGGTCGTTTTATTATTTTTATTGTACCATTTTAAATATAAAAATAAACTTGCGAATTGTCTATCACACACAATCAAACAATAATGTTAATTTCATTATCTGCAAATTTTTAAAAATCGTATTATTTTTACAAAATAAAAGAACAAAAAATCAATCAAACAGAAAATATTATTCTCACGCTTTTTAACAATGAAAGCTCTTCGTGGAATAAAGGACTGGAATAATTTAAAAAAATTATACGAAGATATTTTCTCGCAATTTGGTTGCTATAAGACTATAACTTCTAAAATTGTAAAGAAACGATGAACGTATTATATTACTCTCATTTAACACATAAAATAATATTATACAAAAATACCATAAAAAAATACTACACTAAAATAATGAAGCATCGTATAAAAACAATCTACGATATGTTGATTTATTGCAAACTTTGTCCCAAAAACGTCGTCTATATACAGTCCTTCTTTTGTGCGTACTCGAAAAATTAAGAATATAATTCAATATTATTAAATACAAGATTAAAAGAGAAAAAGACGAAGAGAGAGCACGGGAATATTATCAGTCTTTAAATATCTGATTTTACGGAAATTTGATTGGATAGGAAAACGAGGGGGCGAGAGATCGGGTAAATCGCAACCAAACCGGGTAGCTTTAGAAGCGATGGAATTTCGCGAGTTAGAGGATGGGAGCTACCGGCAACGAGCGGAAGATTTGCGAATAATTAGGTGGACCGACAATGGCCGTAGTCCCGTGGCAGGCCGGATACACAATGTGGCCTGCCACCAGTGGGATAATAGACAGAGAAGAACGACTCTATGGGGTTTTAGGATTCGACGGACATAATGGCACTGGCCTATTGTCTACGTAGCTGCAGACTGCCAACATCCGCCTCCGGGGTCGACCATGTCGGCTCATCTGCATACCAGCTTACAACCCTTCAGCCGTTTAGTTCCGAGCATCGAAACGTTAATTCTGCTCCGGCTACGCTATTCGTCAATGAATCTCGATCGCGTGCTATTATTAGTACTGTGCCGCATTGTTTGACAAAATGAGACATTTTTAGTTAATTAAAATCGATATGATATGTCTTCAATTAATTCTCACGTGATATTCGATGTGTACACGCGACTTTCGATAAACCGTTCTCGATAAATTTCCGATGAATTCCCGTTATTTGAAAGATTCGCGATAAATTCGATTAAAGCTGTTTTATTAGATGTGTTGGATATTTTTAGCAGCACTGTTTATAAAGAGGGTCGTTGATCGGCAATATTTTCCGTCATTCTTATTTTACGATACGATCAATATATCCCAGATTGCTCGTAAATAATTCGCACGATATTGATGTTGACAGGAAATAAATATAAATTTATACTCAATTAGAATAACTGACTCAAGTAACACTGCAGGCCCACTTAAATTCTTTTGTTATTATTATACGATGCGTAGAGCAGTAGATTGTTTCTAATTTAAATATGCAAATATTAACATACTATTATATGTTTTTTATATAATTTAAATTTATGTTTGTATAAATTTGAATCAAATGATTTAAAATATAATTTATTTTAGAAGTTATAAAAAGCTAATCATTCTCTCTACATTCGCAACAGCTTTTACAAACAAAGTATGATTTGTCGCAATATATTGTACGTAATTATTAAACGAGCTAAATTTTGGGAGCAGCTAGTCAGTGTTGTAGCTGAATTTACTTAATTATCGGATTATGGTAACTAACATCATGCGTTGAATGTATAACAAATTTTGTCGATGAAATGGAAATGTTAATTGCGTCGTCATTTATAAAGCGCAACAGTATATGTTATTTGAATTTATAAATAAATTACAAACGAGTTTAATTACAAATATACATGTTTATATAATATAATACTAATATATGTATATAAGTATGCTATATATATTTATATTACTTTTATAATAAATTAATAAATACATAAATGAAATAATTATATTTATAGCGGAAATCCTTTGTTTATAAATTGCGAAAGATTTAATGAAAAAATATTTTTTCACATTGATTTATTCACAGAATTTTTTTTGTATTTCGCTTTAAGTTTTATATTCTACTTTAATAATCAAAATTATCTATAACAGAAAATTTATAAAGAATTATAAGGAACATACAACAAATATAAGTAATAAGCATACTATAAATTTATAGCTCTTCACACAAGTATCTCTCTCTCTCTCCCTCTCTCTCTCTCTCTCTCTCTCTCTCTCTGTATGCCTCTTATATTATTTGCATAAGGTTTCGCATCGTGTCTTTCTATAACCGATATATACAACGGTTGCTGCATATTTTGCGATTCCTACTTTGCATATCTTCAATTGTCGAAAAGCCTTTGATCGTTTGTAATTTCTCACGGAGTTCCACGCCGTGTGCGTCCTGCATGTCATTTAGAAAACATCAGCTATCCTCCTATATTCGAAATTGCTGATTTCAAGGTCGAACAATTTAACTTCTCACCGTGGGATTTCGACAAGATGCATACCCTTGAACGTAGAACGCAGTCAAGCTTTGATATCCGGAATTGCTTTACCGTTATGTTAATGTAACGAATCGCGCCATTTAAATACATGTCGGTTAAATATTCGGTTCTTTTCGGTCTACGTGTACCATGGAGGATAAGTCCAGTTTCTGCTTTCAGCGCGATCGAGAGCGCGATAATAATGCAGTGCAAGAGAATGATGCAACCGTTGCCTCTTCAAGATCAATTTTTTAAAATCTATATTAGCACTTGATTTTTTATTAAATTATTTTTTTATTCTATATCTTTGTGTTTTTCTTTATCTTTAGATAGAATAAGTTGCAGAAAGAAAACACCTGAGTAATTATAACTTTTTAAAAATATTCAATTATGATTGATTGATAAATATGCCGTAGTGTCTCTTGCGGAAATTTTTTATCTTTCTTTATATACATACTATATGTTTATATCTATATATATAGAGAGTAGATGCGCAGACCTGATGATTTCGATTTAATGTATGCGGGTCAGACGGCGCTACCTGTCTTACCCTGAGAACTTGGCGGTGCATTGTGATTGTAATCGCCGGCTGCAGGTCATCCCGTATAGTCTAACCGAGGTCAGGGTCATTCCTGAATTATTTAAATTACGCAATCCACATTCCTTCGTTCAGGCTCGTACAAATGTACCGCTCGCGCCATAGTCCGTGATCTTTTGTAAAGAATAATAATTACGTGGAAAAATCAAAGAGTCAGCCTTTTGTAAGAAAACAACTAACCGCATGTTGTGTCTATGATTAAAACGCGTTTCTGGCTTCAATATTGATTTAATTTATGACCCAAAATTCTTCCAAAAAGGGCGACTATTTAGCATAAATGTCTTCAATCACGACGGAAATCTTCCTAGATTAATTATCTATTTTTATTTGTAGATTCCTCCTCCCCCCCTAATGAGAATTTAGATTGAATACATTTTTAGATTATGTAAATAAAATAATGAGATTAATATAAATCGTTATAAGCGCGAATGTTTTAAGACATGAACAATAATAAAAAAAATTCGATCAAACATGTTTATGCTTCATTTAGCATAACTGCTTTGCGTTAATTCCCGACATCACGGGTGTTGGGTCCATTTTTTTCATAAGTTAATCGACACGTATGAAGTCTTGAGCGGTAGTCCGCGGGGTGTATTTTGCGCAACTCCTTTCTCAGGATCTGCCACGCGATGTCCCACTGAGATCTGTACGAAAGAAGAAACGACACAAGCGGGGGGTCCGATATGCAAAGCGAGATCCGTTTTTTGGCCGCCCCGAATATTGATGTATAGCCAAGTATGTAGATGAGCGTGAGAATACAGCTCGTGCCGGATGGTGGCGCGAATAGGCGAACCGGAAGTAAGCCAGTTCCCCCATCCTTCGTAGCTCCTGGTTGCTTTTGCGGTGCGTGGTTCATTCCTCCTCCAAAGCGGTATATATACTTTTATCATTGACTTTTTCGAACGAAGATGCAAATACAAAATACCTTCCACTGTCGAAAACTTGACACAAAAAAACTTGTAATTATACAACGTTTTTAAAGCTGTATGTCTTCACAGAAAAGCCATTGTAACATCCCACTTAAGATTTACAATTTGTTGTGTTAAATTCCTGTTATAAATCATACTTTCTCTATAACATAAAATCTGTACTTCCGTTTGTTATATATCCCAAAATACCCCAAAAATGTATATTGTTTAACAATGGCGTAAGGGATTGACTCGATCTAAATTGGCACTCGTGGTTTCAAAAGCGGAAGCGAGCTATTCTGCTAGCATTTGTATCCAACTGGTTCTATCAATTTCGCCAGAATTTATTGGATTGATCTAGCTGTTTGACTAGAATAACCACAGCATATTCTGATAGAATAATGTATGGTTTACCAACGTATACATATGTATATGCCATGTTATTGTATCTAACAGGTATGGAACTAATATTACCAAAATATTAATTGATATAATTTTAAGAAATAACTATTTTTTATTTATATAAATATTTTTATATATATTTATTTTTATATAGATTTTTAAAATATTTTGTTTATATTTACAAAAAAAGGCTTTATTATGTTACTTTTAGAGTTATAAAAGCAATGCTTGTTATTTTCTTATCATAGTTCTCTATCACAGTTTTTTTGCTCATTTTTTAAAAAGATTAAAAAAAATATTTTACCATTAAACAGTCCGCGATTGTAATGATAAAAATTAGTTGATTTTATTCAGCATTTAATTTGTTTCTATCAATAAATCCGAATTTTGCAACATATCGGAAATGCAGTTTCAGTAGAAAATGCAGGAGCGGAATTCAAAGAGCAATAATGCCATCTTCGGCAAGATTTTATCACCCCTTTATTCTCTCATTTCCCTTTTACTTTTGCACCCTGTCTCGCCATCTCGTTTGCTCTCACAACAGCCTTCTGCTGCTGAAATATCTGTTTAAACCTGCACGAGGTACGAAAACGGGACGGAGATAAACAACAAGGAATTAAATATACAATAAAGTGCGGAGTCCGGACAGCGAAAGGGCGTGGTGGGGTGGCGAGGTGGTAAAAGAGGGAAACTCCTTTACCGGCCGCCATTCCGCCTCACTCACCCTCTCGTGCGCCCCAACCCTGGGCCACCCGCATAAATAAATCCAATTGGCTCAAATAAAATGTACGAAACGAAGTCGCGCCAATGGCCGGGCTATATTTTATTTTCTCTTATTTTCCCTTCCTCTCGTGCGGCGCTTTCGCTCTTTCTCGCTTTTCCTTCTCCGCCCACTCTCGCATCATCCCTTTCCGTATTCGTCTGTAGTTCTTTTTCTCTCGTTTTGCTCTCTCGTCCGCTTCTATCCCTGCGACGACGGTAGGATAATTCAATCTCGACTTTTCACGGATTTCCCATCAAAGGAGACATACCGGTTACGAGCTGAGAGATTTCTCTTTCTCGGCGCGTCTGCAGTTGCTCTGACTTTTTGAATCGAAACCGTCCTTATTTCTTATTTGGTTTTATCAACCACCCCTTTCATACATTTTCATGGTGATGTTATATATTATAACATTCCAATTTATTTATAATTGATTTACACACGGACGCATATTATTCAGATATTAATATTATTACGTGACATTACTATCTAAATTCAGTGATGAAGTTGAGAAAAAGGCATAGATCGTATAATATGTGAAAGTTATAAAATTTATAAACACATGGAAAAATGAAAAATGTTTTTTAATTATTTTAATATATAAATCTATTTAAGTTACATTATTATTAACTTAATTAAAATTGCAATAAATTAAAAGATATCTTAATGTATGTACACATCTTAACATTAAGTGTAACAAAAATATTATCTTATATTATTTGACATCTTATTAATATTTAATTTAATATAATCTTAACAAAATTTTACACGAAATGTCATTAAGTTAATGTTAATGTAACAACAATGGATATATATACTAAAACGCGTAATATCATTGAAAATACACTGCATAATGTATGAAATCACGTTGTTACTTGATATTTAATTAATTTATGGTATAATATATCAATTATACGACTATTGCATTTAACTGTATTATTAATCTAGTAATTGTACATACATACGTACAGAGCTTTCAAATCGATTCTTTTTTATTTCTCTTCAATATTTGATTCCATCATTATAAAGTATCTAAAATCAATAAATAACGGGGAATTTTTGTTTCATAATTATTAATTTTAATTAATATTCTTGCCACGTATTGATTTAAATATGTTGTAAAATTTTCCCGCTTGCGATTGTTGATGTGCAAGAATGCTTCCGGTCCACGTGGATTAGAACACGTGCAACAGTGGTTTCTTCATTAACAAGGTGCTCGGTCTTCATGGAAGGAGGCAAATTTCGTTGGGGCAGGTCACTTTCGTAATTACCTCCTCTCACGGAAGTCCCAGCTCGAACTTCGGTCTTGGCGGCGGTGGCGGAGGCGACGGAGATGGTGGTAGCGACGACGACCCTCCTCAAGGTCGTCTCTCATCCCCCGCAATTAAGCCCTCCGACAATTAGATCGATAAACGCAAGGAGGCGCTCTTTATGCCTCTCGTGCTGGGGCGTTTATGCGCTCCGCGTAACAGCCGTGACTCTCTTTCTCCCGCCCTCTCTCTTTCATTCGTATCTTACCGACGATAATGAATCGCTGAAATTACAGTATGCCGTTAAGATCGACCCGAGATTTCTTTAATAATGTTACCTCCTTTTCACGTGTAATCTTCGATTATCCAAATACCTAGTATTCATTATAACTTCGTAATTCAACTCGGATAAAATATTTGGAAAAAAGAGAACGTATAAATGACCGTGCTATACGTTACTTATCTCTTATATTTTGAGACAAGAAATTAAATGCTGCTACAACTTCTGAATCTTCAAAATTCATTTATTAATTTTATCCGTATTTACATCATATTTTTCAAACAAAAAATGAGAATTTATTAATTATAATTATAAAAATAGAAAGAAATTATTTATTTACTGTGACATGTTTATTTAATAAGATTTAATTTAAAATTTCGGAAAAATAAGAATTTAATTGTTTCTTGAAAAATATGTAATAATTTTTCGCACAAAAGTATAAAATAGGAAACGTATCTTTCTAGAATTTTTGTAGATATTAGAATTCTGAAATGTTAGAGTGTTTGGAAGGGTTGAGGGAGTTTATTTTTATGTCCGGCGCACCCCCTGGAAAAGCAGATAAGAACCAACATCGCCATCTATCGTAGATGATAAGAACGAAGATTTCCTTTGCAGTTTCCGGGGAAGCCGCAACCCCGTTGGATGACGTGACGAGCGACACCGACGCCATGCGTCCAAGATGGCCGCGGATCGTTAAACGGTCACGCGCAAACTCCTCAGGGGATAGAGGGTTGATTTGGGGATGTCTCTGCTTCTTAATAGCGTCGAAGAGTAGTTACGATCTCAGATCGTCACAGCTAACTTATCAGACAGTTTCTATTCATCATTAGATGCTTAACGCGTGCCAAGTGTCGCGACTAAATCATAGTTTATATAACATTGTTTATTATACTACTGAACGTTGCAGTCTTTTTTATCAAATTTTGTTTGACAAGTCTGTCATATTTTACTAAGAAGTTTTTATTTACAATAAGTAATATATACAATGCATTTTACATTAATACCACACAGATGTTCCTTTTAAATTTCTGATCGCAAATGATTATATTTTGCATTAATGAATAAATATATATTGTGTGCACTGAGAAAAAATTTATCAAATCTTGATACGTATTTTTTTTAATAGTACCGATTAAACATTTAATTGCAGTATAATAAATAAATATTTATTTAATAAAAAATGACAATTAAATCAATTTAATGATTCTTGTACCAAATAAATATATGTTTACATTTAGTAAATATATCCAGTCAGTACTATTTAAATAAATATTTATTAAAATTTAATACATATTTATAATATATATACTTAAATATATTCAAAAATTTCAAAACAACATGCACAAGCGTTTAAAAATATGTAGAATGTAGATATAATATGACATCCGTCTTATATGATTTTAGCTTTTTTGTAAGAAAATTTTACATAAATTATATTGTAACTAAATAATACCAATTATATCAATAATTAGAGGATTTTTTAAGAAAAATTATCATGTCGTGAAGAATTTCAAATAAATATTTTATATTTTTGGAACATAATATTCAGTTGCTTAAATCGATATTAATCTTTTTGAGTATAGATATCATCTTATGTTTTTGAATGTAATTGGATATATATATATATATATTTTACCATTTTTGCTTTTTTAAAATAAAATTTCTATCGGCAGACATATGTTTTTATTCAGATGCAATTGGTTATCGCTTACTTTAAAGATAAAAATATGTGTATTGATAAACTACAATGGAAACGGGCAACGAAACTTCCTGACATGTCAACGGCCAAAATTTAATACACTTCATAAGCATGACGAAGGTTATTGCCCTTTCGCCGAACAATTGAAGAAATGACAATGATCATTACTTTAAAAAGGGCGATACATACGTAAGGGCGTATACGATTGTGGCGTGCTTGCGCTTTTCAGCATGAAGCTCGTTGCCCTCTGCGCGGAAACACCGTTTCTTACTAGCACGTACATACTCACGCATATTTAAGTATCAAGTAAGCGACCACAACATAGTATTGCACATGTCAACGTTATGTATTGACGCGTCATGCATTCGACACCATATGATATATTGAGAGTCATTGCTCGATCTTTCGTCGCACTTTTACGCGGCGATGCGTAAAAACGCGCAGGCAAATTTCAACTGGTCATTAGTGAGCCCGAATACTGATCAGTGAACTGAAGACAAGTTAATTTATTGTTCTATTATTTAAAATATATTTTTATAATTTATTGTATTAAAATTTCAAAATTAAAAGTTAAAAATTGAAACTTGATAAATTGAAATATAAATAGAAATTGTAAACCTTTCGAAGATCAATGCAAGATACAAATCATACAAAATACAAAATACGATCTTTTTCTAGTTTATTGTTTCTGTCAAAACCCAACAGGAAGAATTTATGTTATTTAGAATAATGCGAATTACATAATGTGAACTGAACGTCCATAGAGCGCAATAATACTTTTTTCCTTCGTATATTTTTATCACATTTTCTTTTTTTGCTTGAAATATGCCTGCATGAGCAGTGCCACGTAATACTTCAACATAGGAAGCAGCATTTTTCGATGATTCGTTGATTAAAATTATACGTAAGAGACAAGAAGTGACATCACAGCTACATTGCATTTTCCACAGCAATATGTGACATGCCTGTACATTTATCTATAAATAAGTCACTTGTGCATATCGGAAAGTTTACGCGCGATGAAAATGTCTATAGGCTTACGTGTTATCGATCTTGTCGTTCTAGAGCGCTCTAGCGTGATACGTCGTGACACAAAGCGACGTTTTAATGACAGTGATTATTTGCGATAACAACGCACTTGCCGAAACTCTGATAAAGTGACGAACCGCTCTCTGGAAAGTCTACGATCATCGAGGTCAAAAAAACTGATGTATTATTCGGTATTTTACAGTGCAAGAGAGAGAGAGAGAGAGTTGTATCATATCGCAAATTGCATTGTTGACTCACGATTATAGAGAATGTAATTTAATACCGAATTAACGTGTAATTTATCTTAATTTCGGCAATTCGGTGTCGTGACACTAGTTTACATTTTATATATTACGGTCATTATTTTACTACAAATTAGTATCCGTAACTGTATGTTGTTTTATAAAAAAAATTTAATAGGTTTATGTAAAGACAACCAGTATAGAAATAATTGCAACTGCAATTCTCTTGAGGTCGCAAACTGATTATGTTGGTAAAAAATACTGCTAGTAAAAAACAGGGACTATTTAACTTTCGTTAAATGATCGCTAATGACTCTGAACGACGTCATAGATGGGAATAGAGAAGATCGTTCTGTTTGTCGGTTCAAAGACTGACGAGTATCTATGAAAAGAGTCTTGATTGCAGGATAAATCGTCGGAATCTTAGTTGCTGTAATGCGTAATGCGAATTCCTTGCTGATTGCGGATAGTTATGTTTAACAGTAAACCCATTATCGATAGCAGATGTTGCGCGGATGAGTGTTAATGTTTCGTAATGAATGAGATTACCGTGTAAGTGCAACCATTATGTAATCAATGATTATGTGCATTATAAAACGCACTATTGTTGAGTTATTAAGTTAAGAAAGAACCATCTCCGTAAGTAGATCTGTCTAAAAGATATCTTCAGCATCCATGAAAGAGAATAAGTAAACTACATATGCAATTTTACTTATCTAATCTACGTTTTATAGAAAATGAGAACGAAATTATTACGAAATATTTTTTTTATCACTTACTTTTGTGATAAGATAAAATCACTTTAAAAACTAAGTAAATAAATATATTTTGAAATATTTTAGAGGATTAATAGAAAAATTATACTTGGGTAATAAGCGCTTTTTTTATCTCAATTAATTAAAGAGTTTAATTAAAGAGTTTTATTAACAAAGCGTTTGTATACTTCTCGAGTAATCTCGGCACACAGTGTGCCTTTCATTGCAAATCCGAATGCGAATTGCCTTTCTCTTGACGCAATCCGCAAATCAACGGCGATCGAGTCTAAAATCACAGGGGCACATCCAATTGAACTCCATGGCGGGTCTCGGTGTCAATGACTCCGGGGGACCGTATGTCGCGAGCTTCGAGCACGGTTGATTTCGATCACCGGGTACATGCACGCAGCACGCGCACAGTCATACAAACACGTCGTATAGCCATTTTCCGCACCCTCCTCCCTTCCCACCCCCATTTTCCCCCTAGCCCGGTCTTCCGTAGTCACGTAATTGATGCTCTCGCGAAAACACCGTCAATTTTCAGAGCACATGGTTCCGCGATATGCTCGGCGCATAAGCGCATGACCTCCCTACAGGTGGTATGCAACATAGAATGTAAGAGCGCATTGAACCCGCCAACTTGCGACGAAAACGCCATGCGTACCGTATTGTCCGTGACAATGAAAGTCAATGACCTTTTGGACGGAAATATGAAGTTTTGCTAAAATTTCATTCGTTGCTTTTTAGACCGTATGGTCCCAAAGAGAGATAAATACAATTTATACGTACATGAGGTCGTTGAGCTGACGAGCAGTTCAAAGTACTGCGGATTAATATACAGATGGATATCCCAAGGTATTTTATTTTGATTTTATAATAAATTTTTGCGTCATTATAATAATTAAAAATTTCTTAATATTAGAGAAACTTATTAATATGATAAATATATCTTATTAATATCCTATTAATTAAATAATATTTTTTATTTCATTAACTAAAAAATGTATGTAACACATATAAATGAAATTCGTATCTATTCTTTCAACTATCCTGATATAACATAGTATTTACGAAATTTAATGTTTTATTATTTTCATTTAATTTAACATAGAAATTTTTGTACAACTTTTATATAATATTTTTTTATAAAACATTTTTTATATAATTGAATTTTAGTATATAATCTTAATCTTCTTTTTTAGCAATTTTTTCATTATTATATTTTACTAATATTTTTACATATTTACAACTAATTTAATCAGTATAGATATCAGAGAGAAACAACAGATACTGCAAATTTTTGCAAATTTATGTCATGATTTAAGAGATGGTTCAAAATTTCCGATTAATTGATTACAGTTAAGTGCTATTTAATTGTTTCAAGAACGAACAGATGGAAATAATTGATACATATAAAAGATCAGTTATTGAGTATCATGGCTATTAAAAAGATTCGGTATATCGATGAATCAATGTCTTGATAAATCGTCGATACGCAGCGACTTGCTGCGTATCAAAATGTAAGAAAGAATTGCGCGCATATCTCTCGCAAATATTCACGTATATATTCACACAGATTTCACGTCATGATAATTTCTTCATCATCAAGTGCTCTTATAAACAGCTTACGTATTCTGAATCTTAATTACAGTGCGATAATCTTTTTTTTAACTGCTTCTTAAGGAAACAACAAGATGCTGGAAGAGTTCGGACTATCGCTATATCCTACATATATTTCGATAATAACTGCTTCTTTCCGCGATAATAATCATTTTTCTTCTTTTCTGTCTTTTCTAAGATGTTTAATAATAATGTATCGAATTTCTTCCCAGAATTGTATGGAGCTCTGTATGGAGAGATACAATTTTAAAGGCTTGAGATATTTAATATTGTAAAGATATGAAAAATAATTTTTATCTATGACAATGGATGTTAAAGTATTCGTACAGCGAGGAGATATTTTTAAAAAATCCTTATTTTTAGAGAGAGGCAGTAAATTAACTAATAATTTATTAACAAAGAATTAAAATGGAATTTTATTTTCTCAAAATTATTTTACATAAAGAATGTGTGTGTGTATGTGTAATTATTAAAATATATTATTGTAATAATAAGCGAAAATGAAAAATTATTTGATTTGAACCCACAAAGGTATTCGTACAATCGAGAAATTTAATTTATAAAATCATGAACATGGTTATTTTCATGAAGCTCTTTTGTTTATGTTGAGATAAAATGTATTTATCATTCTTAATAAATTGCTAATTGATGGCTGCGTTCAGCAGAGAAAGTAGCTTTGCAACTGTTGTAAAATTCTTCAATATGATTGATCTTGCCCTTAGTTCCTTATTGGATCTAAATGCAAATAAACCAATCATATTCAAAAATTTTACAACAATTGCAAAGCTGCTTTTTCTGCTGAACGCAGCCAATATTTAATAAATAAAGCTTTTTTTATAGACATTTTTTCTGTTTGAATTCTTTTTCTTCTCTATCTTTTGCATTTACTATATCATCTTCTTTTCAAAGATTATCTTTAAATTAAATATTTATTTAAGGGAATTTGACAAAATATTATACAATGTTAACCCTTAAATGTCTTTTCGGTATGACATTTTCAGTTTTTTTTAATGCTTTTCCAATGCTCTTTTATTGTTTATAATTTTTTTATTAATAAAGATACATGTATTTGCTTGATACCATTATATTCCTTACAATTTTGATTGAAAAAAAATCACAATATACTTTTATGAAAATTACAAGCAATCAAATTAAATGGATATCGCGATGTGTTGTTCCCATAAGGCACTTAAGAATTAAATTCTACTATAAATAATTCTATTATAAATAATCTGACATGTGTTTTTTTAAGAACTCCAGATTTATCTCAGATTTGTTTTTGTTAACTCTTTCTTCTTTTCACTAAAGTTACTATATCATTAAAAAAAACACCATATGAGAGATATGCAGATGAATATATTTTTCGTATAATATGTTACATAAGAAACGTATAATCTTCTATACCGGTAGACCATCACCACCGATGATATCATTCTTTCCGCTACGACTCCGATTCCATAAGTATGATTTTATGCTGGCACTCGGTTTCTCAATGTACGTGTATGCTCGTCGCGTAATTTACAACTTGTAATGATCTAACGTTGCATGATGGACCTGACGAAAGAAGCTATTGATAGACGCTCATGTGGGCGAACGAACTTGTCCGCGTCTACCATTTCAGTAGAGAGAACACAGCCGCGTTCAACTCTTTCTCAATCTCAGGTTAATTATTGTTAATTTCGTTGTGGATTATACACACACACACGCATACATTTACCTTGTGCATTATTATTAAGTGAAATCTAATAATAGTAATAAAAAAGTATTGCTAAAGTTAAACAAAATGAAATGTTTTTGATGAAGCTACATTTACACTCGTATGATTATACGGTATATACAAAAATTGCATTTTTTTTGTAGTTAAACGAATGCTTATATAAGTTTAATGTTCTTTGTTTAGATTTTTATTTTTTGGGTCACACAAATATGCCGATGAATATAAAATGTACCTAGATGTTTACATACAGCATATTTTTATAATATATTACACTGAGAGAAAAATGTTTGGTATTTGTAATTATAATTACATATTACTATAATTATGATTATTACTGCTATAATAATAATAACAGTAACTACGTATATGGTTCTAGCAACAAATGTATATATAATTATATATAGTCATTTTAGGTTGCCAATTATATACATTTGTTGCTAGAACTATATACATAGTTATTTTTATTATAGCAGTAATAATCATAATTATAGTGATATGTAATTTTATCGTGTAATGTAAAGTATTGATGGAAAATAATCATACTTTAACACGTTTTTATTAATAACACTTAAAAAACTGTTAAACTATAGTCGTCATTATAGTGCATGGTGAGCGTTCAATGCTGGACAATTATAATTGTCATTAGTACACAGCGAGCGTTTAATGCTAGACGACTATAGTCGTCGTTAGTATTAAAAGGGTTAAATAATTGTTCATTTATTCTCAGCCTTACACATGGAATTTCACGCAATCCTCCGCATGCCAACGCCGGCGATCCCTCCGAGATTATTCGAGAAGGCGCCGGCAGTGATGCAAGGTCGATCGATTTGAAAGTGGTACCTTGTACACCGCACTATGCGACTAACATACTTGCGTTCAGGTATGAGCCTCATGCAAAGGCAAGCCTGAATATGGCACTCGTCAATCCAGTATGTAGATTCACGCAGGTGTCGCTGAGTTTGCTCGACGTAATTTTCAATTTTAATTGGCCTGGAAGGAGGAAAATAAGAATACTCGCACACGGCACCCACATGCTCACTCTATGTAATGGCACTAACTCGGACATTACGCGCGGATCATTTCTGTAGCACTTTATCCAAACATACTAATCATGCGTTAAGTATATAAACGAAACAATGATAATTATCTCGACAGGCTAAACGGATAATTAATGAGCAATTATTTCAGAGGATAGATATAAAGAAGTCAATCAAGATACGCGCTTCACCGTTCGCAAATATAATCCCAGGGTTAGTAAAATAAATATTAATCAGATTGAAAAATCACGTCTACTGATACGGTCGATGCTGATCGAAGTGTCAAACGAGTAAGTCCTTGGTGAATGAGAAATTAATAATCTTCAGATGAAAGATAAACAGAAATTAAATAAATATTTAGCAGGCTCTGCAACAGCAAGTTTTATCTATTTTTAATATCAAATTTTTATGTTCAACGTTTGAAAACGAGTTAAAATAACATGTAGCTTTCGAGTACGTATTCGTATTAATTATATTTGACAGAAAAGCGGATAAAAGAATTTAGTTATCTTTTAAAGAAATAAACTTTTCTGCAGAAATATAACTTATATATGATTGTTAACATACTTTGTTTTACTTGAATAATTAAAAAATTATATATTGATTCTATTTTACTTTAAATTGTTAGTTTTCAGCAAATGCTTAATTAAGTACTGTTATTGCTACAAAATAGATAATTGTAGCTAAGTTACCTATCAAATTTATATCAAACAAGCGCAGTTGGAAATATGCTTGCTTAATTTTAATGATGATTAATTAATGTTTACTGAAAAATCATTAATTTCACTGATGAAACCAGAAATCTAAATGCGTTCAAATTACTAATGCTGTTTTAATGTATTAATTCAGAGCAAGCTTATGCATCATTTATTTATTAAAATAAAGTTATCATGCGTACATTTTCTAGAATTTATTTCGTTATACGAGTGGTATAGGTGCGCGCCGGTTTTTCGCTCCATTCATTTTAATGAAACAAATTTAACAAATACATTGATGCCTAATGATTTTATTTTTACGTTGCGTTCATTGAACCGGATCGGCGCTTTATTATTTCTCTTTATTACGCTCGAAAAATATCTTGCCGTCGCAACCACGCGCAGCCATTTTAATTTATACGAAACGCAATTTTGTCCGTCGACTAAAGGTGTAATTAGCTTCAAGCTAATGGCGAGAAAAAAATTCCGCAAGAGGGGCTGTGCGCTTTTCTACCGGATAATACGTGGAAATGCAGGGTGTAGCTTTCCCAATTAATACTGGAAATCGAAGTGCCCCGGGATATTCCCATTAACTACAATCACACGCGCTGTCGGTGCGCGCGATTTTTTCCATTACCTATGAACGGTACCATTTTCTCATTACTTGTAAACGCCATAGTAGCTAAAAAACCGTAGGATTTTATTTTCGTTTTTAGACAATTTTTTGCAAATATTTAAAAAATGTCTTTAAATTTACAATATTGTATAACGCATAATATAATGTATAACGCAATGCGTCTTAATTGTAAATTGGTACACTGAGAAAAAAATGCTGTTGATTCAATTAAAGTCTATATTACGGGCTGTCACTAACATGAGTAATCAATTCATATATATTTTTATTGATATAAAGGCCTTGATTATTGAAATAATAATTTATGCCTTTATGTCAATAAAAATATACATGAATTAATCATTATGTTAGTGACAGCCCGTAATATAGACTTTAATTGAATCAACAGCATTTTTTTCTCAGTGTGCAGATCTAAAAATCATTATGAGAACATTTAAGAAATTAATAATATGAAATCTTTAAATAATAAATACTAAAAAAAATTTACTATACCTATCTTACACTGAGAGAAAAGATTTTGTTATAGGAACAAATCAAGGGAAAGCAAATGTGATATTTGTTAAAAAAACAATCGATTTGTTACAATTGCAAATTAATTCGTCAATGTAACAAATAATCAATAGTATCGCTAGCAAATAAGAGGCTCATATATATATATATAAGTCGTAGACGGTTGCAGGATCTCAAATCGTAAGAAATCGATTAATCCTAGTCAAGTATTCTCCCTATATTTGACTGTGCTGGTCGGTTTCCTACAATTTAAGACTCCACGATCATCTACGAATTCTATGTAAACGAGCTAAAGTCTATCCAAAAGATAGGTTAGATTCTATATAGTTTGTTTCTGTTACTAATAAATTGGTTGGTATAGCAGACTAGCAGCAATCACAACAACATAATTTGTTGTTACATATTTACCGATCACCGGTTAAAAGTACTGGTGGCTTGCTAAATTAACAAAATCCTTTCTCTCAGTGTAATAAATATTTTTTTGAATATTTGTAAGTAACATTTATGTTACTTACTGAATGTTAACATACATTTATTTGATGCAAAAATCATTAATTTGACTATCATTTAACTAACATAATTTAACTATCATTCTTTTCTTGAGTAAATATTTATTTACTATAAATAAATGTTTACTTATAAATATTAAAAAAAAATATTTATTAAGGTAAATATAGTAAATTTTTTTCTAATGAATAAAGGATAAATATTCTATTATATATTTATATTATGAAAAGTTTCTTTTTAACAAAGACGCTCTCAAGAAAACAGAAATTCATAAAATTTCCAGGAGATTGTAAACGATGTGTTGCGATTTTGTAATTTGTGCTCATTTGCTTCCAATCGGTCTTTCTCGTAAGCATCGATCAAATTCTAAATATGACAGAGTTTCTATAATATAATGAAACGAAAGATTTTTTATTTTTAATGCGTTACTTTTTCTTTAACCACATTCCTTTCAAATATAAGTAAGTTCTAAATAAATGTATAAATACGAATCTAAGAGAATTAAAGGATAACAAATAGAAGCTATTGTTAGGGCGTTGATTTTCCGCCCGAAAGTTAACATTCTAAAAACTAATGTGTTTATTATAGTATAATATGTATAAAATTTATAGAAAAAATGAAGAAATATAGTTATTCATATTTAACATTTATTATTATTAGAAATCTTTAACTCAATATATTATTTCGGAGCTATTTATTTAAATTCTTTTTATCTGCTAAACGTTATCTTAAACATGAGCGACTGCATCGACATTCGATAATTGTAAGATAATTAGTTTCCTGTGCGCGGTCAAAAACCGGATCTCGTTTATATCGTATTCATAGCAGTTTCAAGAATTCATGAACAGACGGACGCGTTAAACCACAAGAAAGGAACAGTCTTTCAACTTGGACTCGGGTGTCTAACTTGTCGCAAGTTCTACAAGCTTATCCTTATCCTTCGTAACTTACTGGGAAGTTGCCGTTCTTCGTTTTCCATAACATATTCTGTGATATCTAAGAATTTATCGTACGAATAGTTATAATCATTTCTACGTTTTCATTATTACATACATATTGTATGTGTGTGTGTGTGTCATATTAACAGTACGAACAGTGTGCAAGTAGAAATATCAAATATTATATGTGATAACGGAAGATATATATTTTAATTACACATTCTTTTTATTTAATTTTTTTTAAAATAAAATATAGAATTATATCGCAGAAAAAGCGGCTACGATTGTCATGATTAAAAGTCGCCCATCAATACATTTTTTGGTTACAAAAACTATATTACGTGATACTATATTATTGTGATAATCGTAAGATTAGCATATCTTAATAATTATGGCTGTAAAGATATATCCATCTTACGGTTATCGTTATCACAATTGAATGTATTGATAGACGAAAATTATCATTATTTCTGGTTGTAACCGTAATATTTTTTCTGTGATCTAATTTTATAATATATTGCTGATAACAAAAAGTGTTATAATTTAATTAAATTATTAACTATATATTAATTGATTACTAACTTACAGTTTTTATAATAATTAAATTCTTCGTTTTTATGCTATTTTTGTGAATTAAATTTAGAATTATATACCTATTTGTTTAGAAATTTTATACGAATATATTATATCCTCTTTTTTGTTTTTGACTTTTATTGAGACGATTATTATTCTGAAGATGTTGTACATCAGATACCCGCGTAATCAGTGAAGTTTATATCGATCTTCGATGTTGATCCTGTAGATCCCTCGCGATAAAAACGTATGTACGAGCAGATTTATGAAGCATGTCTGCCAGAAGATCGAAAATGCCGAACAGTACGTGTTCGTATGGACTTCCTTATCTTCCCCTTTCTTGGCCGATGTTTCTCCTTTTTTGAAATCCATGTCTGAGTGATGGTAACGCCGGAAAAGGATCCATACACGTATATGTATACTTGTATATAATCTCAGGTAGAGCAATATCGAGGGTGGGATTTATGGAGCATGACAGAGATTTACAACGCCTCTCGCGTCCGGAGGCTTCATGGATCGCTGAATCGAGGGGACCTTGTTCCGCTCGCTTTCGATCCTCTCGATCTCCTCTCGATAGTACGCCGCCATCCGCACCTGTAGCGCGTATCGCGTAAACGTGGTATATCGAATGCGTCAAGAGGCGTAAAAAAAGAGAGTAGATATAATTGGCGAAGGAACGATAAAGATTTGAAGGAAGGAACATAATAGACAATCTCAGACATGTAAATCTGGAAAATTAGGAATCCAAGTACTTATTCGGAAAATTCAAGAGGACATCTAAACTCAATCAATAATTCAAACATTTCTAATTCAAGAATCAATTTAAATTTTGAATTCCCTATACTTCATATATAATCAAGGTGAACTGTACTGAATCGTTAAATTTTAATTTAAACAGACTGACACTTATTCAATTTGAAGATATAGGATCGTTCATGTGTAATGGTGAAGGTGTGAGTGATATCGAAAGATTATGGTATAACTACAGATTTTTATATGTAGTTTAATAAATGCAAAATATAACTTACGTACTTTTATACTTAGAAAAAAATAGAAATATTATTGGATATTTGATCAAATATATTATTATATCTTACTGTAGTTGATTAACTAAAAAAATTTTTGGTTCAATTTTTATAACTACTTTCTTTTATCCTGGATTTTTCAGTTTCGCGGTTAAACTTCATATCGGATCTGAGCGGGAAACAGTCGGTTGGAGGGCGTAAACGACGATAGGTTTATCGAATAACGGCACAGACAATCGCATAAAAAAGGTGCTGACAATGTAAGCGAATGGTCAAACCTGACAAGCTGGCAAACACGCATGGTAGATAGCAGGATGTTACCGGAAACATGTCGAAACGAGCGGCAAAACAAAGCCGGCGTTGCCTCTCGTTGCATCGACGTAATTCATATTACAGAATATAACTCGTATTATTTAAAAAATGAGATATTTTTATATATAAAAAAAAAGAAAAAGAGAAATATATGCGCTTGAGTAATATAAGCATCATGCTTACTATAATACCAAATTAGCAAATGACGTCAACAATACAAAGGTAGGCAAGATTACATTACATTAGTAACTTCAGTTACTATTGATAATTTGTAATTTACGTTAATGAAATCGTGAGGCCAATCAACTAAAATTACGTTTACATCATCAGTGGGATAGAATACATGTTGTAATAATTTGTTATACACGCCAGCTCTATTCGATGTAGTGGCCTTGTTGATCAAAGCTACCGAATCATCCATCAGTGCACCATACGCGAAACAACGCTCGATGGAACTTGATCGCTGATTCATAATCGACGATTCGGGATGCGTTTGCGAGAGCATTGTGAAAGATATGAAGAGAGGAAGGGGGAGTGTGTACACACGCGGGAGACAGAGAGGCTTTTCAGCTGTCGAAATGTTGCTGTACTAGAATCGAATCCCATTTCTCGTTGCGTGGACCACGGGTACTCCGCTAATTAATGTTTACGATTTCCATTAGCGCGACGCGACCGCAGTCGCCGACTTCCTGCGAGGGGAGAGGCTTGTCCGTACGTGTGCACTTTGACGCAATAACGTCGCTTGTGCCTTCATGCAAATACGCATCGCTAACTTCAACAGATAAAAGAGAAACATATATTTACTTTTACGCAGATTCCTATATCGCGTATATGTTTAAATCAGACATTACATGGTTTTGCTGCAATATAAAAATTAGGCCAGACAAAAAATAATTATGTTGAATCATCAAAATAATTATGTAGGACGCTTAAATAAGATGATAATGATGCAAAAGTTTCGACATTCTAGCAATCAGTGTTTAAGCGTATGTAATTATTTAGAAGGTCAACATAATTATTTTCAGATCTGTGTATTTAGTTAAATTTTTTAATATTTCGAAACCAGTCTTTTCACATTATATCGATAAATCAGTACCAAATAAATAAGTTAATTAAGATATCAACGAAATTAAATAAATTATTTAAGATAGTAGACTTCTCTCATTAGTAATAAATACAACTTATTAATGGCCGAAATAAATATCTTTAACTGTATATTTTAAACCGAGATATTATTATCCATTTTGTAATAATTAAAATCAATAGCTATTTGTTGCTCAATCTTTGCTAATGTATTTTTACAGTGCAATTAGTAATAATAACACTGATTGACAAAATTTTATTTTTCTTACATGAAATTGATTTAATAGTGTTTTTTTATGGTATTGTTTAGCGCTAATTTCAAATCTGCTAAATTTATAAGAACAGGACTCTTGAATAACACGCATTAAAAAATTCCTCTACTTATCTCTTCTGTTTAGATACAAATGAGAATAGCTACTGAAATTAACATTTTTTACATAAAAAGCTTTATATGAAAAGCTTTATATGAAAAGAAACTATTTTAATTAAGAAAAAGATTTCATACAACGAGTTGTTAGTAAAATATGTAAGTTTTTAGAAAGGAATGCGTCAGTTAAAAAAGATTGCAAGATAAATTCTAACCTCATTTTTAGAATCAAATAATATACAAGAATCAGCCGAAATGACTCATTTAACAAAATTATTGTCGATTGGTATAATCAGTGTTGAATAATTTAAGTTAATATTTTTTTAAAACTAAATTAAGTTAAAGTTAATGGCTTATAAAGTTAATTTAGTTAAATTAAAATTTGAATGATCATAAAACTTACTTAGTTAAAGTTACGTTAAGATTAAATTAACTCAAGTCAAATAAAAAGTTAATTTTGATACACATTTTTATTAAATCAGAATATTCTAATTTTTCTTAAAATCAGATTACTTTAAATAACAAAACAGTTACAAAATAAATCATCAGATAAATTTAATATTTTATTTGTAAATTATATGATATAACCAAGATACTTCTTGTATAACGAAAAACAGATTTTTAATATTTTTAGATAGCGTTTTCATATTTTGTATTATAAAAGAAAAATGGGATGAATTTTAAAAAATTTAAGTAATTTTGTACTCCTCTTTGGCCATGCCTGCACGTTCTTTGAAAATTATATGTAAATAAAAAGCTTTTATTTTTCATTGCTTATTAGATGTACAAGGCATGATAAGGAATATCGTTCCCTAAATATAGACTTAATTCACGTTTATTTTGGGCATTACGAGAGTCGCGCCCATCACACAATCATTGAGCTCTCTCTAAATTAATTCTCTTTTTAATGTTTAAGATTTTATAGAAAATAATATTGGCATTTTTAGAAAGATAAAAAAATTTAACCTAAAAAGAAAAAAGTTTAAAAGTAACATAAGTTTGTTAAGTTGAAAAGTAATTCACTTAAAATTAATTAAATTAAATTAAAAGTTATTAACTTCTTAACTTTTTTTATTTCACTTATTAACTAGTTACTATCCAATCCTGAGTATAATCAATAATGTGATTATTTTCAAACCAACCTATTTTAATTGTGTATATAAAGATATTTAATATCTTTGTATTAAATCTCTATCATATATATTATTTTATAAAAACAAAATAATGCATTTGAGCACATTATTTTATTCAGTAGATATTAATAATGTGAATTTTATATTAATTTAAATAATAGTTAGAGGTAATATTATATTAATTTATATTAATTTTTCATTTATATTAATTTGCTATATTATTTTCATTAACTTTTTATAGTTAGATATTTAATATCTATTAAATTTCAAAATAAATTCTCAAATCAAGCCCTTAATCAGCAATTTTTTGTATACTATTTATAATAATTATATTTTTGCATATATGTAAAAATTAAAATATTTACTTTATAATAGATTCAACAAATAATCTCTCGCATCAATTTCCAAATTTCATATACGAAAATTTGAGTCATACGTTTAGTAGAGTTCGATGACCGAAGTTGTAAGCAATGTGCAGCCTTTGTGTAGTACAATGAAATGCAATTTGCGTTGAATGCGCAACAGCGCCAGGTGTAAGGTTCTGCAGAAACGGTAGTCAAACACTATACTTCAATACTACGTGGAATCCATTAATTTTTAACTCTTTCTATGCTGTGTGAATCGAATCTTACGCAATCTTTCATCATTACCCGTGTCATTGGCTAAGCTTTTATGTATTTACGTCTAAAAAGAAAACTACAAGCATAATGAAAAATAAGCCTTATCCAAACAATCATCAGATTTTCGCTATTGAACATTAATTTGTTCTATAACATTATAAAAATTTCTAATTTAGTATTTTTTTAAATATAATATTTTTGTGGATATTTTGTACATATTTATAATGTTCAATATAATCCATCAAATATTTTTATAAAAATTAATGAACAACGAATTCCACAATTTCGTCTCCGAATTATTTTCTCCAAATTGAAAAAATCTGTAACCGGGGATGAATAGAAAGACATAATTTTCAAGTGTATGTGTGTGTATGTATGTGTATATGTAATCATACTTTCATATTTATCAATAAATAATATGCACATAACAGGGAGAAGTATTTTGAATATGTTTATGTAATAGTTTCGAATAAGCAATACAAATCTCGCAAAGAAGTTTCCCAGCCTAAAACTTTCAGCGCTAAATTTCCAAATCGTGCAAGAGAAATGGCGAATCGGCGCGGGCTGTTTCATCGTTAGGGTGAAAAGCAAACGCGTGTGGGAGCACTTAAACGGGGGATGGATTCCTGTTTTTTCGCTCGTCCAATCGCCACGCCACGGGACAAACATGGCGGGCGCCATAATTTATGCACCCCACCTTTTCACGTGCGTGATTTTTGTCAGGGCCATCCACGTACGTGTATACGCGCAGCGTGGAAAAACGGGCAGATGCTGTGCTTTGCATCTCTCTAAATGCCGATCCGTTTCGGATGCCAAATCCGTCTGAAAAAAATGGCACAATCGTGCACTTTGAAAAATTTTGCGAAAAGGAACTAATTATCAAACATAACATAATCTAAATTTACTAGTACATACACCAATATTATTTTTCTATAATTTTATAAGAAAGTAATTGTCGTCGTGTCGATTGTCGTAAAATAAAAACATATTGAGAATTAAGGAATACTGACATTAAAGAATTATTATGTTATTATTATTAAGTTTAGACTAATATATAATAAGAAAATAAAAAATATTTTCATAAAAATAATTTTAAGGGAAATAATAAAAATTATGATACTTCGTTAATATAATCTTAACAGATTATAATCTCTAAATTCTTTAGAGTAGAATCTCACTCTAAAGAGAGTAGACTTTACACATTTAATTTAAATAGAATCTTTCATTTTAACCTTATCATGAACTGATCAGTATAAATACCCAAGTTTAACAAGTGCACATCGATTAATACATTAAGCTGAGAGAAAAATACGACATGCATGCATCTTTTAGCTTCATGATAATTCTCATGTAATAGTTGCGCAACGTATTCACGTTAGCGTTAAGTTTCAAAAGCCAACATTATTCAGATAAATGCTATCTCGGTTTTTTACATGATAAAGGATACCGTATGTTCGAGAGATCAAGCACAGTCGACACGAGGCGATACAGCATGAGATGTTGCTCCGACTAAAAAATATTAAAAAGCGGGAACAAGAACGAGAGCGAGACGAGGCCAAACCGGTGTTGTGTGGTTAGCCCTTTATCATATCTTCAAGATAAGCTAAGGCCTTTCGAGTGCACCGGTTATCTCAGCCTACTGGCGATCATTTCGTACATGTAATGCTAAAAGTTTTTGCTTTAATTTAAAAATTTAGTCTGTAAAGTTTTTCTAATACAATTATTTTTTCTCTGATTTTCTTTCACCTGCAAATCGTTATTAGACTATAAAAAAATTTTATTATTAATATTATTATACATTTTTATTTCTCTCTCTCTCTCTCTCTCTCTCTCTCTCTCTCTCTCTCTCTCTCTCTCTCTCACAATATTACTATTACTTTATAATTTGTAAGCACGCACAAAAGTATATATTTTTTACACATTTTTTATAATGAAGTGAGGACTTTTTCTTATCACTGAAAGTTTATTACGATTACACTTTTTAATTTAATTTTCAATATTCGATATTCAATATTCTATTTCTATATATATTATTTTTGAATTTTTAACGATTTATTGTTAAAAATTTTTATGTTGAACTTTGAAATATCTACAATTTTTCACTTGTTTCTATGAAAAATACATTATTTTTAATGTCTTCTGTAAAAAATCTGTTTATATACTTTAATACGTTATCTAAAATATAAACAGATATTTTTTATTATAATTTTTTTTGCTATAAATATTCTTACGATTGCTATGGCATTGCAATGACATTGTAATGAGATTGAAAGCTATACGAATACCATAGTGATAAACATTCGTAGATTGGCGGTTGAAAATATTATATTCTTGGTCACAATGTGATGCTAATACAATGACAAAGTATAGCCTATGTCATAAAACGTCTTATCTTCGTGAGGGGTGTAAAGGCGTCCTCGGCGGCAGGTTTGAGGGAAGACTGCCTAGTAGTCACCCTTGTATCCCGTTCCCCACCCGTTTCTCGAAGGCAGTTGGTTCTCTATTTAATCTCGAGGTGACAAATGGCCGTGGCACTGATTCGGTGACTCAAACATAATCCTGTCACCACATGCAAACATCGATCGGGACCAATATCGGGCCGAACCTGTCGGCGAGGACCCCTGTGGAACAACCCCCGAAGAAGATATATGAGGCGGACGAGACAATCTCGGTCTCACAGAGGACTAATCGATGAAATAGAGTCACGACATGCAAAACAGTCCGTTGTTCTTTGATATTCTTTAGTGGAATCGGTACAACTTCATTAATGAAAATCTGTTAGAGAAGATAAAAGCAGATGCGAGTCAAGTACATTGGAATGACAAAATATATATAATAGAACATATAAAAGAACATCGATATTTTAATAAATATAACATGATGAATTAAAGTTTTGAATCAAAAGAGAACTTTTCAAATATTTAAAAAATAACACACTTTTATACTATGTGTTTTTTACGTAAAGGTATGAAAATATATATATTTATGATGTTTTATTTTTATTTGTCGTCCTAGTGTATCATAAAATACCTGTGACATTTGGCTCTTTTTGCTCGTTTATTTTAATATTGGAAAATGTGAAATGTTACAAAATATTTTTTCTGTTAGTGAATTGCGTTTATATGAAATGATATAACGTATAATGAAGCATATATTCCATTATAAAATGAGGGATAGCAATTGAAATGATGAATGTAACAACGTTAGTTATTTTTCTCGACCTCTTAAATGACTCAGGTATACGCACTGCAGACGGTTAGGTGTTAATAATGGATAATGATAGTATAGGACGGTGGAATGTGCATATTACAGTTTCAATATGTGCTTTCAACAGTATGTTTTAATTATAGAACTGTTGACCGCGCGGCCCAGTATACCTATTTACCTCCAATAATGGTTCGAGGTTATTTACATCAAAAACTTCGTTAGCGTAACATTATTTAGTATGAAAATTGTACGCGCGAAAAATTGATAAATTTTCAATAAATAATATGTACGTCTCTCTCTTATTTCAACTTACAATGTCGAGATTAAATCTTTTTTTTTTAATGTGCAGAATTCAAATTCAAGAATTGTCATCGATTTGTAAAATATTGTTCACGAGATAATTAATTTGGGAAAAGTCTCGGCCTGGGATTTGTCCTAAATAAATACATAACGACTATAAATTGTTTATAAACTTTATTAGCGATATCCATGCGTTTTGAAATATTTTATATCGTTTTAATACTATATTTTCCATAATTACTCAAATTCACTGTGAATATTCTGACTCCGAATTACTTATAGAAATATTAAAAAGAAACTTAGATATTTATTTGCTTGCGATAATCTTGCTTATTCTATTCTTTTACGGAACAAAGTCGTATATTGTGTTTCTTAGCACAATTATTTTTAAATTTAAAGTTTTTAATAATGAAGAAATACTCTGTTATTTTAGAAATGTTTAAAAATATAATTATTTTAATGTTAAATTATTTATTTGTCATTTTAACTATTTTTTATTTGTGCACATATTTAACTCTACGAATCCTGATTAATTTGCATATTTCAAAATTATAAATTTTTGCATATCCCAAAGTTATAAGTTTTTTCTTTTCATATATCTTAATTAATTAATAGTTTTTTACAATTTCCAGCATACACAGTAAAAAATCGTGCGTCCATATGTAGAATTTTTCTTGTGTTACCACATTTTGATTATTACTTCAATGTAAAATTAACATACAACTGATATGTTATTATTTTTGTAACATTTTGATGTGTTAGATTCATGTCACCTTTCTAACTTAACAATTGCGCGTATGTCAATTAAAAATGGAATATTATTTTGAGTGTTTTTAACACAATTGTTTCAATTAATCTATATATCTCAAAGTCAATTTAATATCTAAGAATTTTTTCATTCACATTGCACAAACAGAAATGTTTTATTAATATTTTCTTACGAGTTACTGCAACTACTCTACTTATTTTATATATTAGTTTTAAATGACCCTTAAAGTCAAAATAACAAATATAAATGTAAAGTATTGTATCAATTATTTAATATTACTAGTTCGTTAATAAATAATACAAGACGAATGAGTTACTTTAACTTAAAATTTAGAGTGAATTTCCTGGGACACGTAAAAAATGTTAAAATTAACATTTTCTTTTTTACTGTGTATGTATCAATTAAGTTCTTGTTTATTTACAGAGTAGTGAGATTATCAATGACAAAATCTGACGCAATTGTATAATGTAAACGTACTACTTGGGTTTTTCTTCAGACGATTTTACGTCGACCTATAATTACGATCATAGAATTGCACACACGGTATACATTACAATCTTATTTATCATACATACGTAATCGTCAATATTTTTAAAGCAATGCCATTATCATCATGTACATATGAGATATATCGATTATATGTCCGGCAGGAGAGAAGTAATTTCCCGATATCTGCCATACGTGTTTGTACAAACGAGACAAGCTCGATATGGCACAATCCAAGAACATTCTCCTGCGCGAATATGTAAGACGGGGCCGGTCAGCGGCAAATCTATTCTCGTCATACTCCATCGCGTGAATTAAATCCGATCAGTTCGGTGCTAGAAATCCGCGAAATACTTGCGCATACAGCGTAAAGCGCATACGTACGTTATCACGAATGATATCCAAGTTAATAAATGTCAAAATCGTAACGGTTTTATTGCACCGATTTCTATGCAAATGGATGGCTGTTTTCAGCGCTTCCCAGCACTTCCTAGTTGCCCGGATGAATATGTTACACGCGATTGCTTTCTCGGATTTTATCAGAACTTTATCCGTAAACACCGATCAGAAAAAAAACGAAGAAAAAGAAGCTTTCGTTTTATTCTTATATATGTATAAATAAAGAAACATTCTGAAAGATCGATTGATTGCGTCGATTAAAATATAAAATGTATCATTGGAACGGTCGTTTGTAATATTACGCGACGATTCGTCTTTAAATCGTCGATTTTATACTGCGTAAACAGAGGCCATGCCATAGGGTCACGAACTGTGCAAACTGATCGCCCGGAATGTCGAGACGAATCGATAATTGATCGCTAATTATTAATCATAACGGGGCATGTCTACTGCGGGACATCTCCACGAATTACATACACGCTTGGGTAATTGGACGTATTTTACTTATATATATATATATATATATATATATATATATATATAATTTATGCACTGGATAGTGTCATTGCATGAAACATTTTTTTTTAAACTGCACTTAGGTCGATTACGAAGCTAACTGAGGTAATAATCATTTATATATATATAAAAGCAATGCATTCACATATATTTCATTAATACCAATTAGAAGATAATGTAATATACATACAAGATTTACTTATTCTTCAAAAAATAGTTTACAAATAATTCTGTTGACGCACATGTTCACTTTCTATATACATATAACACTAGATATAATCAAATATAATTATATTTGTTTATGTTCCAACTATTTACATTCTTTTATTGCGTCGATATAAGTGCAACTTTCTTTCTTTCTGCTCTTGCATTATAGAACTAAACTGTTCTTTCTTTACTTTCTTTGCATTCTTTACACAGCAAAACGTTTTACTTTGCAAACGTACTTACAATAAATTCATTTTGAATTCAAATCACTAATATCGTTAACAGTTCATTATAAAGTTCGCATTTAATGTTATCGTGAAAATTATCACTGAAAAAAGTCTAATAGTAGCTACCAAATGTTGATGAAATAATTTCAAATGTTCGATAAGTATGACAAAAAATAATTTTATTTGTTTAAATATTTAATATATATATATATATATATATTTAGAAAAATAAAATTGCTCTTGGTTATATTAACATTTAAATGAAATTATTTTACTCAATATTTAGCAGCTATTACCAGCCTCTTTTCAATACAATTACATTTTTGTTAAAAAATAAAATACAAATATATACATAAGTTATCATGCAGTTCTAAATGTAAACGTGTAGATTTTAATACTTACAAAAAAAATGTGTAATCACAATTATGACAGTTATTAAAGAAATCACCATCATGCACGGCATCTATTTGATTTAATAATTCATGCTATTGAGACTGCAATTTAGAATTCCATATATTTGTATTCACTAACACACATCTTTGAGTAACGATCATGCAAGTGATTCTTGGATACTGATAAAATACCGTGGAATGTATGTCTCTGTTGTTGCACTCTCTTCTAGTCTGCCTATAATATCTTTGGGTTATCTAATGCTTATACAAAACTCTTGTGTCTTTCAACTTAATTATACCTCGTGACTTACGTAGTTTGCATTCGCATTTCAGCATCCGATCGGGAGATTGCAGATTTTGTCGATTTATATCTTATGCTAATCACACTGCTTCTCTCACCATCAGTTCTTCCCCTTGTCATCGCGATTGCATGCGTCTCGAACTCTTTTATCGTTGTGGAACACGTAGAGTATCGGTCGAAGATCTTTCGGCAAGTCCAAGAGCACGGTATGAAGTTCCTACTTTCTGAACACTACGTAGGAACTCTATACCTCGCTGCTGGATCTCTACCATATTCATTAGATACCATCTCTTTCTTCTTTCTTCATCCTTCACTAGTGTTTCAGTCGATGAGTGCCCGCTACATCACAAGCATTAGACATTTGAGTTTTATGTTTTTCTACGTTTTGCATGAAAGATACGTACCTTTATATGTGCACAAAAAGAATCTTATTTTTTTAGACCGTACATGTGAGAACACAACCAATAAGAACTAGAAATTAAATGTCTATAACGGTCGAAGCTGGATCTTTAATGCTTAAATAATTTAATGTGAATTTTATATATATATATTTATGTATACTATATATGTACATGCATAATACCATATTTATGGTCATTCGAACTGCGCGCCGAATTGGTTTTCCGGACTTATAAACGTAATTAAACTACTGTAATAATATCACAAATTAAATTAAATTCACTAGCAATTTTTAATAATTTGATGCTTAATTAGGTATCATTAGAAAGATGTTAATGTACTGAAAAACTATAAATAAATTTATTGCGAAAAATATTATCTCGGCCGGGAGTCGAATCCGGATCTCTTGCATTGCGAGCATCCTAAGCCTTTAGACTACCAAGGCTTTATTTGTAATAATCTTAAGCAAACAAGTTAGAATATTATCATAATTTAAATTTAGAGAGAGTAATTTAAAATAGATTTTAATAATATATAAATTAAATTTTTTAAATGCAACCCAAACTTAACATATTGACAATATTATTATGAAATAATTGAAATTAAGTGAAAATTAAGAAAAGCTTATAAGAGCAGCATCTATATAAAGTAAATTATAATTTAAATAGATATCTCTCCTACATGATGATAGTGCACTTTCTTATCGTAAGATTGCAGTATAAGGTTCAGAGTACGTAAATGTAAATAGTGTGTGTCCACAATCCAGATATTGAAAGATTCACTCTCACTAATATTTTTATACAATGGGAATAATTGGTGCAGTATCTTCTTGCGTTCAGTGGGAAAAGACGAGTTTAATGAACCGAACGAAATGAAGGAGCAATCCTCCACGCTCTAAATGGAGCACATTGAAGAAGAACTCAATGAGACAGCTAATCACGTGAACTTTCCACAAGTACTGCCACGTTGCAGGTTAATCACCAAGTTATCCGAGAAATCTTTTTATAATTAAAAATTGAAAAAAAATATCTCTCGAGCCTTCTAATTATAATCGTTTCTTAATCGAGACGAAATTCCAGATGATTCGTATCCCTCATGGCCGCGGTGATATTTGAAATCTCGAATGTTCGATCCCGTGAAACCTATCCGTACGAAGGTCCGCGAAGAACTGAAGAGTCTCGGAGGGGCACCCAGGAACACACACGCCGAAGACATGCACGGCCCTGCATGGTTCCCCTCTACTTCCTTCGAAGTCTACCAGCAACACCGACGCCCCTGGCGGTGAAGAATGACACGATGCCATGCCGCTGCCGCGGAAGAAGAGGAAGATGACGACGAACTGTGCAGCGCATAGAGAGGGAGAGATATCTAACGTCACGAGAGAGACAGAAGAAAAGAACACGAATGCTCCAATTACAACCGCGTTTGCGTCCGTGAATCGCACGGCGTAATTATTACGAACACGTAATGTATATCTGGTTATGACTGATTCTTTTTGCGGGGCGTTCGTCACAAAGAGGCGAAGAATGGGCGTAGAATGTCTTTTCCGCCTAAATCGTACAATCAATTTCTTCGTATGTAATCTAATGACAAAAACGCGCGACTAACAGTGAATTTAGGCATGATCAAATAATCAGAAGTATTTTCATCCGAGTATTATATCAAATATCTTTAGGTACTCCTAGATTTCTCCTAATATTTGTTAAAATACTCTTCTATTTTTAACACACACATACAAAAAAACATCACCTAAAAATCAAATCTATTAAATTAATGTACATCCCAATTTCTAGTATTTAATTACATTTTCAAGAAAACCAGATTTCCAGAATATGGCTATTATATTTGTATATAAACTTTTATATTCTATTCAAGACAACAAAACATTCTGTTATTCAATTTTATTCTAGTACAGTCTCGATTTATGTGAATTATTTTATATATTCCAGAATTAAAAAGAACGTGCAAATTAACATATAATTACATGATCTAAAACTGTGCATTTTATTTATAAAGGTTGCGACTTTGTTTGCCAAAGGTTGCTCGCACTCGCGATGAACTTTCGCACGAACTAGCGCAAAACACGGAAGGAAGAAGTGCCCTGTAATCGGCGTTGATCGGACGTTCAAAGGAAAACCAAGTCAATTGAGTGATTTGATTATCGGCCGATTAATAGCATCGATTGCCATTTGTTCGTACTTAAACGTGTTAGCCTGGTCAACGTGACCGCTGTTGAGTCAGTCGAATGATATCATTACCGCGAGGTCTTTATTTGCGTGAAATACTTATTCGAGCACCTTATGCTCACGTGGATAGCGTGTTTTCTCGATCGATTTGTCGATTAAGACGTATAATGTAGTATAATGATACAGTGAATACCTAAGATTCTCTTACATGCTAATATCCTTCTGTGAACTTTCATCGCGAATCTTTAAATATTTCTGATATTTTATCACATATCACACAAATACACGTACAACATGCCATAATTTTGGTACTCTCTAAATGTGAGCTAATGAAATTCAATTGAAAAAAAAAAAAGAAAGTTTGAGTATTATGTAATTAAAATATCGATATTTGCATGTCATTTCCAATTTTCTAATAATACCATGTACATTAAATTTATACACTAAAGCAAGGTTAGTTAAATTAGAGATTCCACATTATATTCACTGATTATCAGTGGCATACTTAAAATTGATGTCAGTATCCATTGATTCAGATTTAGAGAGTAATTTTCTCGATTGACCGAGTCATAGAAGCTTACAATTAGATTTTGTATGCTAAAATTTGTCTGCATGGAAAGAACAATTTTGACGTGTCTGAAAAGTTTAGCTCGACTAAGATTTGAAAATAATTTTGTTGGAACATCAAAATAATTGTATAGGAATGCATGATAAGCAATGTTATAAAAGTTTCGATATTTTAACAACCAGCTCGGGCGTGCTACATAGTTATTTGGATTAATTCAACAAAATTATTTTCAGATCTGATTGTCTGGCTAAATTTTTAGACACTTGAGCAAAATCATTTTTTTTTCTGTACGAATTCATTATATCTTCAAACGCACGAATGCGCAATCTGTGACTGTGAAATATTAAAAAAAAATAAAGCAATTAATTAATTAGTTTTTTCTACGATGTCATTTTTATGTTTTATCAATCGCATGTGAGGATGGTAACAGAGCTAAATTTGATATCGCGAATGTCACGCGACGCCGCAATACAGATTGAACTAAACATGCAGTATTTTTTTTGTCACAAAATGCGAGCGCGTAGAGAATTTCCGTGCGTGAAACCAATCAGATCACGCATCAGGGAGCTAGTTTAATTATTCAGAGTAGCTGGCGGCATCGGCTTTCCGCCGAACCAATCGGGCCGAACAGGGTGTGCGATATATGCGCAAACGTGTACGAAGGCAATAGATCGTGTGACCCGAGTCACAAAAGTCGATATTCAATCTTTGACGCCTGCCTGAAATTCGTTTGACATATGACGAGAAGTAAATTTTGCAGTTAAAGTTATTTTGGCAGTATCGATCGCGAGTCTGTTATCGTCAGAAATAAAGCTATTTTACTAGTTCGTCGATTTTCTTTTTCGTCCATCGTCTATCGTATCCATTGGAATTTTACTATGTGGACATATTTTATAGCGTTTACAAGTTTCCTAAGCAAAATGGAACGTTACATTGTTGAAAGCACTAAAAAACTAATAATGTTCTACTACTGTGGTGTTCCCTACTCGCTCGTTATTCTTGGAAAAGGAGCAATAAAAGCGGTGTCGTACGAGCTCTAAAAGGGTACGAGCCATCACGTTTGACTCAACGACGGTGACAGTACGATTGTGTGAAAAAAAAAAAGAGAAACGTGACGCTTGTTTAACCATGTGTGAATTGAATTTAAGACGAAGCTCTCCGTTGCGCACGAAGACTAGGCTTCCCTGCAACGTTTACCACGATTCGTGGGAACTTCTTTTTCCTTCTTAAGAAATTTTACGCGCCCGCATCCACGTTCATGACCACTTTGACCTTAATTTGAACCAATCCTAAATTGACTGAGTTGACAAAATAGCTTCCCACTAAGTTTCTCCAATGCTTTATCTCGACATATCGTCTTTTATTTATATAATACAGCATTATAAGTTTTTTATCGTATTATGTTATAATATAGCATGGTAAGAAATATACAGTGCCATATTATAATAAATTAAGTGTTAAATTATAAATAAATTATAACATAGCATTGTATGTTTCTTATCATTTATCATTAATCTTCTCATTCCATAAAATTCTACATACATACTCTCTTAATTTCTCATGTATAATGTAAGACATGCGCACTTTGGCTCTGGCAAAATGACAATAAACTTTGACGGTACTCAAGAGATTTGTTCGCGTCATATACTCCAACATGCTCCTACTTCGTCCAACTGTAGCTTTTACTCACTCAAACGCGCTCGTTAGAGTGAGTATAGGAACTATGGTAGGAACATGTTGAAGCATGTTGGAGTATGCGACGCGAACGAACCTAAGAATATATTCTTAACAAGCATACAAGAATAATGAACTTAAACTATGGCATGGTTCAATAAGTCTCGGAATGATTACAATTCAACAAAATAGCAAAAAACGATCCGTTTCGTCATGCGTTTTTGTAACATATTACCGCGTTAAGAATCGCAAAGACTCCAAAGAGTGAATAGAGCGGAAACTATTTAAAAATCAACTCCATCAATGATTACTAAATTGTTAATTTATCCTTAACGGTATGCTAATATAAAGAGCTTAAACTCTTGGTACACAGTTCAACAAGTCCCACGATTCTTTGCAAGTATCACGACGCGACCCAAAACAACAAAAAAGGGTCCGCTTCGTCACACGTTTTTGTAGCGTCGCCGCAAGGATGGAGAATCGCGATGGCTCCAGAAAGCAGACTGCAAAAGCTGTTCTAAAGGCCAGCGACAACCTTTTGTGCAACAGGTTAACCTGTCACTTCTTTCAATGATTATTAAATTATTAATTTATTCTCTCGTCAACCGGACAAGGTGATCGCGTGCAGCATACTGAAACCTGCTCAAGAAGTCGATCGTTAACCATATGATAAACCGCGTTTTTAATGCGACGCGCCTTCAGACTAACCGATCGTGGACCAGCCAATCGATCGACTCTTCCGCTTCGACATACTATAAAACGCTGCACGTATCATCGTAAAATCCTAAACGGAGGGATAGGATCGTGGCTTTTTATTAAACCGTTGTAGTCATTTTTTCGAAGGAACCTCGGGTGTGTGTGTGCTCTCATACGATCGCATACGTGCATGCGGCCGTAAAACATACCGTCGTTACAATCTTTCGCGGATCGTAAAAATTCGCGCAAAAGTTGTCGCGGTACAAGTGTAGAATGCAAACGGCGTCCGACGGCAACGCCAATCGTCACAGTCAAAGAGAGGACGGCACTGAAGTTTCGAAAGGGACGAGAGAAACGGAGGCGGAGGCGGAGGCGGAGGTGGACGAGCGAGATACTTGATATAAAGAGAGGAGGAGGACGGAGCCACGGTGAAGAGACCCCTCCGAGAAGAGATCAAGGTTGCAAAGTAGCTCCGATGACGCAATCGCCTGCAGCTGCATCCGGCGACATTTAATTGCTCTCGCCTTGTCATGCCAGATACATTACATATCACTGTCGAGCGATCTCTTTCTCGGTCTCGGACCGACTCTTCCTCTTTTGTGTTCCTGCAGCACGCGCTCGAATTTTCGATCAAAAGGGTAGCACATTTTGAAATGTCATTACGGTGGCCAAACGAATCAAATCCGCTTCTTGTGTTCTATTTCTGGTATTGATGATGCCACAAGGACAACGTGAAAATCACGAGAATCGGCCTGCGAAGCATGTTGCTGAACGATTCCGCAGTACATAAAGATAATTAGTTATTCTCTATCGATCAAGCATCCCCGTCGGTAATTAATTATGTAAGAGAGCACTGTCGCGTTCATACAAGTCACCGGTATGCAACTGCATCAACGGTCATCGAAATCAGAATAACGAATCGCTATTAGCATGCCTTATGAGATCAAAGATATTCGATAAAACGCTATTTTCTTCTCCCGTCCGCCTCTTCTGTACGCGTCTAATTACTGAACATAAAAGATGGATATTACTGTCTCTTCTAGATCTTACCAGGCAGCACTTCGAATTATGAGAGCCCTATCCCGCGTAGCAATAATCTTTTTTTTTTCTTTTTTTGCCTCTGCATCGATCTCTCATCGACAAGCAGTCATAAACGCGTCGCAATTTAGAAGATGACTGCACGAGTAAACACCGGTACTTGCGAATCATTCTCGTAGCCGCTTCGCGATGGAACTCGTTTGCGGGTGAACGAGAGATCGGACATGGAGATTCGATTCGATCGGCCCGAGCCGAAGGGAAGCACCGTTGGACCGGTTTCAAGGTGAATAGCAAGGTGCCCGCCCGTTCACCGACGAACAAAATTGCTCGTTGTTACTGGGACGCAAGGAGAGGCGTGAAATATCGATCCGGCAAAAATAATCGACACTGGATACACGAAGCGACCAAAGAGATATATGTAGATATTGACATGTATAATTTACGCAGTTATTCATACTATACGCTAACGTCGATAATTTTGTTTCAGGAAATAGCCAGAATAGCTATTATAATACAACTTTGCGATTTAAATCAATTATTACTATCGCTCTAATGTCTTTCTAAATTATGCAAAGAAATTTGAAAGTCGTGAGACCTCTTATCTTCCATTTTTTTTTACTGTCTATAATTTTTCTTTTTTTATGACTACCGTAATGATTCAGTCACATCGAATATAATGTGACATGATCGTACAAATAAATCTATTTTAGTGTTCCTCTTTATTCAATATTACTTGATTAATAGTACTTTAACAAATTACTGACGCTCTGTTATTTCAGCTAATAATTCGGAATTCGTTAGATAAATTTACACAATGACGTAAGCTGTCCGCTATCTCATGTGCAAATGCGCTTATGAGCGAGGAGAAGAGCAGCTGCTCACATAACGTAACGCTTCTTATAGCTATATATCATTCATCATCCAAAATCGTTCGTCTCTCGCGCGTACAAGCCGAACGCTGACATCTTCCTGACACATCACGATGCGTTGTAGCAATCAAACTTCCTGAAAAGCTCCAAACAGAAAGAAAAGTGAGATTTCGAAACGCCTCCCAGAAAGAGATTCGTCTTCCTCGAAATTATGAAAGTCCGTGGAAGCTTCGACCATTAACTTGTCTGCCAAGAGGAGCACGAGGAAGAACGGGATTCGTCATTTCCGCGCGATAGCACGTAAAACAGAACTTTAATACTCGCCTGGCACACTTGAGCTCGAAAAGAAGAGTTAGGGCGCGGGAATGTTCGCATAAAAACGCCTACGTGGTCGTGGATAGATAGGCGTCGCATTTAAGGAATACAGGAAAAGGGCTTCCTCCGTTTTGCGCGAGAGGAACTAATGAAGACACGCAGTCACCAAATTAAATCCGCAACGTTCATTATTAATCTTTTCTACTTACAATTAGTTTTTTTCAACCGAAAAACTATTCATAAATTCTTTCAATTCAATAGTGAAATTAATCAGTTTTAGCAGGGGGTGAAAGTATCACGTGATTTAGCTATATCCGAATTAATTTTCTAAAAATATTCTTTTAAAATATTACATGAATCTAAATATGAGTTTACATGTTTACATTCGATATGATTGCCAACATTTTTTCTTGAATGTACGTATATATAAAATATTTTTTTAAATTTATTGGAAAAATCAGAAAATCTCTAAATAAAATATATAATACGACATATTTTATCAAAAAATGTAAAACAATATTCTGTAAAGAAGTCCTAATATTTCGAAATTTTAGTTAGAATAATTGGCCTATACTCGCTGCTTCTACTACTTCGTAATTCTTCGTCTCAATTCACGACTATGCGCATTCCTTCACCCCAGCAATACGAGACATGAATAAGATTTCATTCGAATATATGTATATATTATGTTGGATCTACCACTACCAACACGACGACAAGCCGTGTAATCTCAAGGAGGGTTAAAGCTCCAGGGACGCGGTATTATTCCGGGTTAATAAGCTGGATATTGAAAATTACATTGTAGAATGAGGCAATGCACAATTTCTTTTCTCTATTATGCTCCCTTTGTTTAGATTAACTGCTTAACATACTACAATTATAGACAAAACATGAACATAATTAATTGCATTTTAAAAGTGCATGTAATAATTAAGAATATATGCATTATATAATAATAAATTAGGCGTGAATACACACATTGCTTATTTCATTCAATAAAAACTAAGCTAGTCAAATCTGAAAAGTTTTTACGCTTACAGCCACGTATTATGGACTTTTTACGCTTTTCCAATTAAACTATAATTGGCGAAGCTAGCATAATTGCTGGTGGTTTCTTGCGACACGATAGAACTTTCCACGCCTTAATCTCGCACAATATCTCAATTTTAAATTAGATTTTGTAACGAACGCATGACGAGTCACTGAATCATCATTCGCGTTTGTGGTTTCCGGTGCTGGCAAGCTAGGTTCGGTTGGTCCTGTAATAGGCGAAGAGATCGATGATATCCTCGCGCGAACGTTGATGAAATCGGCTCTACGCTCGCAATTTGCCTCGAGTCGCATAGACGCCAGCTCTCAACTATCATGTGGTATATACGCTCTAAATTAGATTTTGCAACAAACGTGTGACGAAACGTGGAATCATCATGAGCAATTGCGGTTTTCTGCTATGACAACTCATCCTTTCACGATTAAACCGACTCTAATACAACAGAATAATTAATATCATATATATATATATATAGAGAGAGAGAGAGAGAGAGAGAGAGAGAGAGAGAAGCAATCGTGTTTCTTTAAATAATAATATCGATTAAACTTCTGATGATATACCAGAAAGACTTTAAAGTTGAAATCTATTAGTTAGTATGACTGTAATTTTATTAATCATAATGACTACATTTTTATAAATTTTAGTTAATATTGGTGGTACAAATTACGAATAAATAATGAATGAGAAAAAGTATCAAGCTATTTATTTATCACAAATCGATCTTTGATTTTGTTGTGCAAAATTGAAAATTATTTTTCTGGATAATCAGTGTTTGATCATTTTAGTATCATTATTAGCCAAAAATATTTCTCGTATATAAAGAAAATTGCGAAAGAAAGTCGATTGCGTTTTCACAAAGCAATGGTTCTTCTTCATTATGTGTAATTTATTCACATAATCAATTGCGTTCAGAAAAACAAGATGGAAGCTACTAGTCACGATGGACCAACACAATCAAAAGACTTGTAACTTATGTACAATACAATCGGAAGTATTATAATGGCGTCTGACGTGTCTGCATTCACAAAGAAGCTTCATGACGTGTGATTCGCTGATTTTTTTCATTCTTTCACAGAATAAAGTAATCGAGTTATACTATTATCTGTATAAAGAAAAGATATATTTTTAAATATATTACAAAGAAATATAATCGCTATAAAACATACTAGATGGCATTAAAAGCTCTCAATTTTACGCTCGTGTGTTGTGTGGACGCAAGCAGAACCCCGGGCGACCTTTTGGGAAAATCATAAGGGTAAGGCGAAGCAAAAAGGGAGGAGTGCCACACAATGTTTAATGTCACGTTGCAGGGAAGTACGTTTCGAAAGTGGGATGAAAACCCCTCGAAATCAAATCAATTAAGCCACGTGCAGCCGCACGTCCCTACCGTTCGTGATTGGATCCAATTGGATCGAACGTTCTTCCGAAAATGGAGGGAACTGTTAGCGTAGAAAGGTCTTTGCGTATCGAACTTTTTGATGAAATATGCCATAAATCCAGACACGTTAACTCTCTCTAGTGATGAAATATTATTTCAAATTATCTCGAATCTTTGTGCAATTACAATTTTACGTGTATCATCATTTTATTTTGTTATATACAATGATCCCAAACATAATAATTTGTCCAAATTTTTCTAATGTCATAAAGTTCTTTATTTAATTCACATTTTATATAGCTAAAAACACTTTGAAATCATCTCCAGTGACCTAGAAATTCTAAAAAAAATACCGGTTTGCGCGCGTGTCGCGTTACGAGCTTTGATTTAATAATAAACTCGGATTTACTCGGAAGCCCCGGATTTTATAGGACACCACTCGGAAAAAAAAAAGAGAATGCAAAAAGGGCGAAAAAAAAGCGCAAAAGCGAGTGCCGGGAGAAAGCGAACGTGGAAAAGCGCCGCGCTGGCACGCGTCGTCACGTCCGCGCGAACGGGAAAATCGCGGAAATCCAGAAGTGGGCCGCGGGAAATTTCCAATAAAACGACCTCCGCCACGCCGTGCAATATTCGGCACCGCATCGCTCGGCAGCGCGTCCCGGTCGCACGGCCCAATAACAAAGCAATAATAAAACTATCGACAGTGTGCACGTTGCCCATTACACCCCCGGTCCAACAGCGTCCAACTCCGCCAGCAAGGCAGCAGCGTGCGTAAACGCGGCCGAACCGACACGATGCGGTAGAGACAACGCAATTCTAATGGCCTCCCCTTCTCTCCCCGCACCCGTTGCACCCATTGCACCCAGGTACCACACAGACGCGTCTCTGTGCATATTGCAACGCGCGCGCTCTTTCCGACGGCATTAATATTCCGCATGCGCATATTTGAGTCACAATCATCGTGAGATAACTAAGTTATTGCGAGACACTTGGCACGGCAGCATGAATATTGTATAGCGATAGTCAAAGGACAGAGATTCTCAGGGACAAGGCTCACGGACGGGTTGGGTTTATGAGCGAGACGCCGTTTGGAAAGTTAAAAGATCGCGGGAGATCTTTTCCTCGCTATTGCTCCACAAAATTGTACTGAATGTTCAACCGAACGGAATGTATTTTAAATTGCCAGTTACTGCTGCAAAGTTACTGCGCTATAGAGTGCTTCTGAGGAAATCCATATCTACATTTTTTTTCACAGATCTAGTAATTTTTCGACATAAGTATCTATCTTAAAAATTTATTGAAATATTTAGAATATCATGACATATATATTGTACAACAGAATATTCTTGTATTTAAAAGATGTGCTTTGTGAATTATTCAGTGCTAGAATTTTAGAAATCTCATTGCAAATGGTGTAATAATTATGTTAACGAGTTTAAACCAATAATGGAGACATTGGTTTAGAATTTAACAGACCACTAGCTTTCTCTCCTTCATTATTATCTCAATAATTGAAATCTACCTTGTCCTCTCTTCTAATGCGCGCAACGCACGTACCACGTTTCCTTATTGTGCATTAAGATAGAGTTATCTACGCGCTCAGTGCGGTGCAATAGATAATCGGTTTTCTCGTGCGTGAGCATGACCCTTTCTACATTGCAGGCACGTAATCCATGCACGTACCGTGTGCATCGGTCAGTCCGACGGAATATCGCTTCGTCTCGCTATTTAAAGCGATACCCGGAGAATGTATCTGTTTTGTTAAAGTGGTCTGGTTCGTTCAGCCAAACATTTTTCGACCAATCAGTGTATTTATAATATTTGTCATGGTGCAACAAAATTATCTATTAGGACGAATATTATAAACAAAACATAAAACCTATTATCTTCTAATAAAGCTATTTTTATCGTGGAACTTTTTGTTACCAAGCAAAAGAAACAAGTGCATCTGCGGATATCTGATGTTTCAGACATAAAAGTCTCTTGTGTTTAGAATAAAATGATTACACTAGCGTTATCGCGTTAAAAATAATATAGTTCTTTTTACAGGTGCGTATATGAGTGGGATATATTGATAGATAGATTGATCACGGATGCGTGAAACGATCGAACATTCTGTGAAATTTCAGATACGATATCGTTCGGTACACGACGAAACGTTCATCCGGATCGGTTTATTGCTGAGCAATGTTCTCCTCCATCGTCTGGTTTATTGCACTCGGAAATGGGATTGTAGGGGATGATTTTACCCGTTGCTTCACCACCCTGGTTTTTTATGTACGTACTCGTTGGCTCTTTTTTTGTTTTAACAACGGCATCAGGTGCCCGGGATGTCGCACGGGCTGCTTGAATCATCCAAGCGACGCTATCCATACGATATTCGTCAATTGGGAAACACAAATTTGATTATAGTGTAATTTTTTAACGTAAATTCAATTTATTTTGATTAAAATGTATATTGCGAGATAAGTCTGAATATACATACATATCTTAAATCCATTAATAAACATTTTCTTTTAAAAGGATCATCAATGAACGGTTATAATTACGTATAAATAATTGAATACTTTCATAATAATTTTAAAGAAAAATTTTATATTTAAATGCTATATTCCCCTCTATTTACGCGCTAAACCCACAATGAGACAAACGGTTGAACTTCCGGATAACCTTACTTAATTATTGATTGCTTTTAGTGTCTATTCCATGGCACCATCATGGCTCTAATGTTATGACAAGCTGTCGAGGAGAACTATAACTCATCCTGCGCTGTCACCCAATAAATTGCTCGTATCAATTAGCATACCACGACATCAGTTCTCGAGTCGTTAGAACGTTTCAATAAACATTTTTAAAGGCTTAGAATAGTTGTTCATTATCAAATTGTTCAGATTACCGTATTATAAACATTAATATAGGCCGAGAATAAAAATATTTCGATGTGGTTCCCATGATTATTATTCCATCGCATCACTAGAAGCGAGAGAGATCCTGTCATCAGCAAGCCTAAGAACTTTAATCGAATCGTTTGTCATCGACGACATTTACAACATAAAACAGGTCTTTCGTCCGCCTTTACCACAACGCCTACTTCGTCCACTTGAACCCACAAAGAAGGAAACCTCTTCTCTTCGCAATGCGACACGAGAAACCGCCGAAACCCTCCAAAATCCTTCAATCTGTCGTCCTGGCCTCCGCTGAAACCATTCTCGTGCCATCCATCTATCCGCCCGTCCATACGACTGCTGCATAATAAGCCGTTCGAGGGTTAAACAGGCTCGTGCCTCCCAATCATGGATAGATGGTTCAAAACGCGAGGGTGGCAACAGTGGAATGAGGGGATCAGAGAAAGAGAGAGAGAGGGGGGGGGAACAGTGTTTTTTCGACAGGGTAGTCCGGGGCGGTCTGTTGGGGGTGCATCACACACACGGCATTTATGCGGGAATAAAAAGGGAGGTGGGGGATGATCTCCCTCGTCGCGTCGAGCGTGCGCCATTTTTATCGCGCGCACCACGCCCGCGTGCTACAGCAACCCCCAACCACTCGGCCCCTCTCGGTCAATCGTCCGGGTCCGACAATCGGTGTGCGGAAGCGAGCCAACCCCCCCGTTTAGCTCCAATACGCGCAAACAAGCGAGGTTTTTGATTTTTTTTCCTCTTGCGGTTTCTTCTTTTTTTCCTCTATCATTTTTCGTCCTCGTGAAACGCCGAATCAAAATTTGTCGGTGCTATATTATCGCGAGCCGTTCGAAGGACAATCCGTCCGCGTCGCGGTCGCGCCGCTGATTAAAAATTTTTTGTCCTGTCGGTAGTTTTAATTATCGCCGCACCGATATCTGCGCTTGCAGATCTAACGCTGCCATGCCGGTTTAATTAATTTTGCTTCGTTTCCAATATTGCTTGACGGGAGAGCGATTCGCGTGACCACGATCTCCCTTCGTTGCCCGCAACACGTACCTGTTTTACGCAATCATTTATTTTCAAATTATAATTCAGATTATATTGTATTTTGCGTATAGATGCTCAACCCTCATACGAACGGGTGGCTGATTACATGTTATGCGACAAACATAATATGGAACGAATATAACGAGCGGGTAAAAAAGAACTCGGTCTGTACTTTGTAGTGCTTAAATCCTTCCTTGCTATTAATCGGAGTTGAATGAATGAAACGACACGATTGGTACGTTGTACTATTCCTTCGTACAAGTTAAGGCTCGTGCCGTGCACAAATCGACGGGAATTCATGGTTACGGGAAAGTCTGGGTCGCGAACCGATTATTTTACGATTTCTGCTGATAGTTCCGATAAACTATCCCCGTTCCCGTATATGTCCTTGCGTGGAACTTGACATCGTATCGGTTTGCATCACAGTCTTTAACCGACGCGCCCAGCAATTACGGGAGCGTAACGAATACCACGGCGGGAATGACTCTCTCGACGATCCTCGTAAGGTTCTTCTCTCATCGTCCGTGTGGGGGACACCAAGGGAAACTCCGGGGTCGGCTCACCTCGTAAACACGATCCGTCGTTACGCGGGGTAGAGCTACCATCTACCTATTAGCATATTACAGTGAGAGCTATGCCACGGTAGGCAGTAAAACGGACGAGTAACCGTCACCAACGGGTAATTCTCCTAGCATAGGGCGCGACACGACAATAATCATAACTCGGACGCATACGAATCGTTAATTTCGCTCGAGACGAATCATACTCTGGTCTTTATGAGTGATCCTAATTCGTCGTTCCTCATAAAAGGAATACGTTTCGTAAAAGACTAAGTCTGCAAATATAGTTGGAAAATTTTAATTTATCTTGTATTCGTGACAAAGATTTAAACCAAATTTTTCGACTGGCTCAATCTCTTTGTGAGAATTATCATTAAATGAAAGAAATGCGGGAAACATAATTGCGATTTTGTATAGCTGACGGAACTCAGAAATTAATTATCTAAAATGAGATAAAATCGCAGATATGTGTTTAGAAGCAAAAATTGTTTCGAAAATCTCTTACAAGATATCACAATAATTTATATCAGAATAATTTAATGGGTGCACATACATCCGTCATAATCTCACGATCTTCTATTTCGTGCATCGAACAGCTAATCACATATGAAACGATATCAGAAAAAATTAATCGATTACTCGATTATAGCTCGACTGGATATCGATCTTGTTTTTGATCTCGTTTTTCCTAACGAAGCAAGTTTTCAAGTGACAAGCGAAGCCAATCTAGTGCAAAAAGATGTCAGATATTAATAAATTATTATATTTTTATAAATCATATATGAGAGAGATTTCGTGTCCCTGTATCAGGTATATTTTTTACCCCGATCTCAAACAGGTTCCTTCGAACGACGAGCGAGCAACGCGTATCGTACTTTATTGGGCCCGTAAAGCGAGTCCGATTTAACATCGGTTATAAACACCTACTACAACGCAGTGGGTCGTTCGAGAGGTTCTGAACTTGTCCCTATAACGTGAAACGTAGTAATGACCCGGCACGAATCCAAATTACTCCGGCACGTCGCGTGATATCGACTTGATATGCCAAACGATCGTCATTAGCGGGAATATTCGTTGCCTTGAAAAATTTAGACATTCGTATGTCGCGATGCGCGCCGTCGGCGTCGCGACGTCAATTTGAACTCTGTACGAGAGCGTCCCCGGCCGCACGTGCCTAGTATTGTACTTTTCTGGTTGGTAGCCGATTAATGTCTTTAACGGTAACCCATCGGCTATGGCCGATTATTACAGGCTTTCAGGGAAACGTACATTATAGTTGAAATAATACTGCGCGAATACACGCGCGGCGGGCCGACCGTATACGTTTTGCGTAATAGCTGTCACCATGAGTTTTATATTCTCACATTAATTTGGCATTCCACTAGGTAATCGATAACTTACCCCATCAGTTAATCGATAAATGGTTAGGGTCGAAATAATAAGCCTGATATTTCAGGAATTCAAACGCTGTGCTATAAAATGTAAAGTTACATAATATACCAGAGAGAGAGAGAGAGAGAGAGAGAGAGGTGATTAAAAAAAAACCTTAATGTGTTGTATTTTTACTACGGTATTTTTATTTTCATAAAAATTAAGATTAATAAATAATATTAATTTACTTTAAAATTAATTTTAACTAATAATCAATTGTTTTTATGCAATTACTTTATTGTGTATTTTCTGCAGAAACGCGATAGATTAGAGTTTATCCAACTAAATCCACAACCACAAAAAGTGTCCAGGTGTCGCGAATTAAACGCATAATATTTCAGAAAGAGTTAAACCAGAAAATTCCGGATGTTCTGTTAGATACGGTCTACCGCGAGGCCTCGAAAAAATTAACAGCCGGCACAGGCGTTTAAGTCAACTATAAATACTTGTCGGGAACGAGATCTACGATAATTTACAGTCGATCGGGCAACATTCATCTTACGCTGTCGCGAGACGTCGAGATCGTTGCCCAATGCAGACTATAAATTCTGAAATGTGCGTTTTTCTTCGAAATTCACCTATGGATTACAAGTAATCAGGAAGGCGATAAGCGATAGGCGTAATCCCCTCCCCCGCAGTCTCTCCACGGGAATGGAATAGGAATGAAATAAGAGCGATAAGAATCGGTGGACCGCCTCGGCTTCCACGCCGACTGCGACCGGCGAATAGCGCCTTTCTATTAAATTCCGCCATTTTACATGTATCGCGGGTGGGGTGTCTCGCTTCGTTTCGCAACTGAAACGCGAACGTCTGCACACGACGCCGTCGACGATGCGTACACGGTGTGGTCGTGGTGTGGAAAGAGGAAAAAGAGGGAAAAGGAGAAATCGGCTCGACGAACGGGAGAGAGGGCCCGCCGGATAGACGAGGGAGAGAATCGGGGAAAGGAGTAATAAAAAGTAAGGTGCTATCGCAACAAGGAAGTCGGCATTTCGCGGTTGCGTGCTCGGCGCGCGAGATGACGTCAGCCAAGATGGCTGACCTGCGCGGCGCGGCAGCGGCAGTCCTTCATCGTTGCCAAGCGTGCTGCATACGTACACCCGACACGTACGACAGCTCTCTCGATAGACGCAATGACATCGGAGAGGATACCGGGCAGATTGAATGATTAGAAGAGCAGACGCGAAGAATGGGAAGCGGGAATGTCCGAGCTGAAGGGGGAGGAACTGTTGGATTATCTCTTCATTAGACTTTATGATGGAAAATCTTTTTTTTTATTTTTACATGAGTATCAATGAGATTTTCTGTAAACATTCATTTTTTCACTCTTTTGTCATGATTGTGAAAAAAAATTTTTGGACTCTCTCTCTCTAATATATTGGATCGGAACAAAAGTTCATAGCGTTATGAATTTCAAAATTCAAGTAACTGTAATTTCGTAAAAAAATGTACGAAATTTAAAAAAAAAGAGTTTTAACGTGTAAAATTTCTACTTTCGAAAGGTTATTTTTTAGTTTTTGTGAGTTTGGTAATGTTTACCTATAGAAAATTACGAATTGGACAAAATGGGACATTTTCTTTTCACTTTGTGTTTTACGAGTTTAAAAAATTTGTTAAAATTTTAATTTTCTAACGTAAAAGCTTAAAGATTTTCTCTACAAAATCGTTTTTTAATAATGTTTCTTTTTGTACTGAATTTATCGCAGATTAAATAAAAGCAGCATTTTGACTTTGATTGATCATAACTCCGATAAAAATCATAATACCACAATTTAAAAAAACAGATTCTTAAAACTGAAACTTTGTTCTGTCGAGTAGTATAATTGTCAAATTTAAAAAAAAAACATGTAGACATGGTAGAAATAAGATAGCCATTAACTTTTTTTTTGTTTCGATTTAATAGTATACACAAAGTTATAGTTCTCATTTGACATCGTTCAAAAAATTTGCTTTATTATTTCCTTTGAAAGAAGCCGATATCAAGTTAACTAATCTCCTATATCGTTTCAATATTTATCATAATTTAAGATTGATTTACTTTCAAGGAAAATTATGAAAGATAGAATTTGTTTGATAAAATCACGTGCCAATTCTAATTGGTTTTTATTTGATCAAATCTGTAAATCGTTTCAATAGATGTATACGAACACAAATAATTGAGTAAGTACTGTAATTTATAAACCGATAACTGAAATATGTAATTAAAAAGTACTTTTGCGGATACGATCAACTTCGAACAATAACAGCGCATGCATTTAATTAAAACTACATATTTTTATTAAGTTAAATAACATAAATTTGTAAATTCTGTTGTTGACAATCTTAATAGAACTACCATGTCTATTCTTCAATAATCTTGATAAAAATTATATTTTCGATCCAAAAAGAGATAATGATTCTATCAAGTAAATATCTTTACACTTTTCACATTCTGTCCGTAAATTATAATAATTCAAACATGGTTTGTAACATGTTTTTTATATGAAACATAATGCGATACATTATCTAAAACGTTATGCGATACAAACGTTTTGTGTTATCGATAACTACATTTTGTCGTGTGATGTCACGTCTAACAATAAATGTTTCCACGTTCGAACACGTTTACCTCGTGTGTTCTGAAATAACGACGTTTAACGTTCATTTTTAACCCATCGGAGAAACCGATTATTCGCGTGATAAGCAAAATTCACGTCGCGCAAACGAGGAAGTCCAAGTTTCACGTTTCCGCTGCGCTTCACGTTAGCTCGCGGCGGCATTGCTGAAGTGACGTCTTTGCGGTAAAAGCCGCGGATAAGCTGCAACACCGCGACTTAGATCGTGCGATTAGGCGTATCGCGGAAGGCAAATGGAAGACAGAGAAGCAAAAACGAAGGAGGTGAGTCTGACAACGCGACGGCCCGATAACGATCTGACTGGCCCGATACATACGGACTGCGTTTCACGCGTCCGTCTTGCTTCGCAGATCGCGTCTTCGCCAACTATCTCAAGACGAGTTGTTGGGGATAAGCACACGATGATAAGGCCGCAATTATTTTGCACACGCTTAGAGCTATGGTGCAGCTGGTGTCTAGCCTTAGATCGGATTACTCGGAACGGCGTTAAAAGCACCGTCGACTATCAAAGATACAAGCGTTCAGCGCGATATAATACGTGGCATAAGTCGCACTTATAACTGAAACTTCACCTCTTACGATAACAAGAACCGTTACCGTAGGTATAACGTCTCCTCGTTCCTGGTTCTATTGAGGATAAATTACGAATAAAGACGTGTATGCGATCCTTAGACGAACAATTTGCTAGTAATTGATATTTTGTGGATTGAAAAAGTTGTGCTATTCCTTACATCTGTGTTTTATTTACAAATCACTGGAAAATGAGTCTAGTTACAACAATAGAATTTTCTGGTTGAATCTATTATTCAAAATTCTTTTTTTGAGATAACCAGAATTCTGCTTGATATGATCAGAATCTTCTGATTCGTCCACTTTCAGCCAGAAATCTTTTTCAGTGATAGAATAATTAATTCTTCTCCTGCACGTATATATATATATATATATATATACATACATTGAGAAAAATTCTAATTCGATTAATTGAAATTCGATCTGATTGAAAATGGACGAATCGGAATTTTCTGGTTTAAATCTACTATTATTTCTATCGATACTATTACTTCTGATAAAATCTATATTTCTACTTGTAATAATTGGTCTGATTGATATAATCAAAATATTTTGGTTCGTTCATTTTTAACTAGACATTTTTTTCAGTGTATACACGTGTATGTACAGGGTGTTATAGATACATACTAGGCAGTACGGCGGGTTGCGCGGCAAACTTTGCATGGCCAAGCGTGGTTTAATAGACAATGACAGTGATTTTATAACATAAACTTTATAATATAAATAATAAAACTTTGTAGTATAAACTTTATAATGTATAAAGTCACTGTCATTGTCTATTAAACCACGCTTGGCCATGCAAAGTTTGCCGCGCAACCCGTCGTACTGCCTAGTATGTATCTGTAACACCCTGTACACGCAAGAAAGAATATAATTGTTTATATAATACAATACCGTGTGTATGATATACATACCCGAAAATTGATCTGATTAAATATCGTTAATGTTGATAAACTACAGAGGCATGACGAGAGAGCTATATATGCAGCTAGTTTTTGAAGTACGCACACGAAACGCACACGTGGCGCGCCTGCGAGAAATGTGGCGTGCACAAACAATAATATTTTCATCGACGTTATCGTCGCGCGATTATTTTTTTTTCTTTTTTTTTCCCACGTTATCGGTTGTCCGCCAGTTTACACCTTCGCTTACACTGCCGTTCATTTTTACCTGCGCGTATCGAGCCGCCGTTATTTGTGTCGCGCGCAGGAGCGCGCGCAATCGATTTATCTGCGCGATAATTAATGATTACGATGGGGCGCGGCGTATCCCATGGCGTGCTGCTACTGGCGCAGATAATCACATCCGATAAATGCGCTTCTCGCTTTTTGTGCGAAATAAATCAATGAAAAAACGGTCGCACGCACCGCGCCGGTGCGTTCGTGCGGTATCATTTTAACGGGTGCAGATATTCACGGTAGCGCTTCAATCGCTCGATATTAATCAATGGCTCGAAGCGGTCGCTATTTATGCGATCGCCATGTCGCGCTCGTCGTACAATCATGCATTAACAAATTTTTTTTGCAGTTAATGGAGCGTACCAATTTTTAAATCAACTATCTGACGTAATAACAAGTCATTTTAGATATACATCAGTTATTATGTGCTTAACGTGCTCCGATTCGATCCTCACTTGATCGATGAGCGACATCGTGATTATAGACAAATGGTAATTTGTCTTGGGGCCTATAAGGAATAATTGAAACAAAATTCAAATAAGAGACAATAAACCACTACGCCTGTTGTCAGAGGCGAAAATAATATATTATAAAAAGAATACAAAAAAGACGTTTCAGTCTTAAATTAAACCATCTTCAGTTCAAGTAAGGCAAGATAACACGCAAGTTAAATTAAATAATAAAAATTATAAAGCCGCTATTAAATACAATTCATTCTAATGTATTTCGAACCAACACTAATTTAGATCGTACTGCTAACAGTTTCATCTATGTACAAAATTAATTCTTCGGTAACTAATATTCCACGTCTATATCAGAAGGCCTTCGAAAAGCCACATAGAATCCTTCAAGGTACGTAATTCAAGAAATCTTGTGTGTAATTTATCATTTTGCCGATTATTACGTACCTTGAAGGATTCTATGTGGCTTTTCGAAGGCTTTCTGATATAGACATGGAATATTAGTTATTTTCGCCTCTGACAACCGGCGTAGTGGTTTATTGCCTCTTACTTGAATTTTGTGTTCAATACCAACCACGTTTTCACCTAATTTCGATTGAAATAAATCAAGAACATTTTTATATTAATTTTAATAAGGAAGAAAAAGAGAGAGGAAAGAGAAAAAACCATAATTAAACGTCCAAATTAAACATTAATAATAATATACATCTGTTTACATAAATTGAATTTGTGAGCGAAGCAATTTCGTGGTGAAGTTAAAACGGTATCGCGTACCCTGAATTTCGCAAGTCGAATTCCCAGCCGTGTTCTACTACCGTGAAAAAAAAAATATGGCAGAGACGTGCGATTTTCGGGGCTAGCAAAAAACGCGGACCGGTTCAGAGACGGAGGTTCTGCCCGATCAGATGGCCCGAGCGTCGATTTGCATGCGGCCTTTGGCTCCAGGTGTCCCGGGATTTGCATACGAAAGGGTGGCGCTCACAGATTTCTCCCTTCCCTCTCACATTTCGCGTCTCTCTCTCTCTCTCTCTCTCTTGCTTTTAACCCCCCGGCATCCGCGCATTTATGGGTTACCGGCTCAGCGTGTCGCGTCGTTAACTCGACGTTAAAGTTTCGTTAACGCCGTGCTTTAACTCGCAAAGCTCTACGGATAGATAGAACTTCCGATGAAATCCAATTATTATCGGTGATCATACGAGATAGTCACGAAGCGTGATTGCGATTGGTTATAACGCGGCGCGCACGACAGAGCGTACACAGATATCTCAATCTACCAACGAAGGATCGAAGTGAAACTTTCTGTGTTTTTGCGAAATAACGCTTATATATAATGCGTTCGCATTAACAACAAAACAAGATCCAGCAATTACTTGCACGATTTGAAAATCGTTCGTTTTGCTACGGTCTCTTCTAAGTGCAATAATTTTGCAGGCAGGAATTTATAGATAAGTAGTATGTCTTTTACTAAAAATATATAATTAATTCACAACATGTTTCGCCATCACTTAAAGGATACGTCTGCCGCTTTTTATGTACTTTGTCCATCATCTTGCCAGATGTAGCACGATAGTACAACCCCGAAGAGGGAGGACAACCTAACGAACCACGTTGTCCTCGTCATCCTCGCCATCGCGTACAGCCTAATTATTTTGCTCGTTAACGACCTCGAGACCTTAATTGGGGGATGTGACGATCAACGCCATGAGCATCCCTCTACCCCGTATATGTGTACGGTTAACCTGAGAATATCGATTCTAGGCACCGCCACCTTGTGGTTTGGAACATGCCATAACGTGTGGTGAATAATAATTATGCACCGCAACAGTTGTTTGTCAGTCAAGATTGCATTGGCTTAATCTGCCTATATACGTATCTATATAGTTTAGTATTATGCATAGAATATAGTCGTGTAAAATTAAAGTGCCCACAATAATTTGCCTGTAATGCTGTTTCTCATCTAAACGAACTTCTTTAGTCGAAACGTCTTACGTTTTTATTCATTTTTATTTATTTTCTGTGCAATTAAGTCTTTAGAAGTCGAAATTGTTTTATAATTAATGGGAATTTTGTCATCATCAAAGTTTACTGATTCTTTTATCGATATTCAACAAAGAAAAGTTAGAGACCAAGTGGCAGTATGAATTTGCTAGAAACAGTCCAAAGTTAGAGAAGTTTGGCTATCCTTTGCAATTATTGATCTGATAATGGTCGCGGGGCAACCGGTGTGCATGCTCTGACCATTTAAGTTCGTTACGTGCACGAAATGCATTTTCGAGTTTCTACCGTGGCACAAACTTTTTCGGCGGGAGTGCACTCGATGTCAGGTTAAATAATTAAAACCGTCTATATGCGTGCGATAAATCCTTTCTTATTTCGTCGAAAAAATCGGCAAACGATCATGCGCGAGGTCGACGATATCGTGAATGGATTAAAGAAGTAAAAGAAGGAAGATTTAATATCGACTATTTTCAATCTCCATGATTGTTATTAAAACATTAATATAAATCATACTGTCTAAATTTAAAATATCTAAAAATTAGGAAATTATTCATATTATCGACGTTAATTTTATTCTTTTAAAATTTAATGTTTCAATCTATGATATATCTCATCATTTATGGAATTTCGCAAATATCTCATTTACATGGAATTTATAAATCGTTATGAAATATCTATACCATTAATAATTCCAATTTAAATTTTACTATGCTTATCTGCTTGAAATCATCTGCTGTTTTTTATAGTTCCAAAAATATTATTCACGGTTGTGTATCGGAATGCAAGAACTATTATAGTGTCTGTTTATAGCCGTAAATATTACTTAATATTACTGCAATGTGCAATATGTGCGCGTTGCACTGCATTTGCATGAGTTTGCGTAAAACTCCTCGCGATGTCGTCGCTCTTCTTGTTTTTTTTTTCTTAATATCTCTCCTCCAGTTCGTAGCGTTCATCACCATTGCGTGCATTCTACGACATGACGCTTGAGAATTTTTGGTGTCCCATTGCGAGAAGGTTCGTTAAATTTCGCAGAGAAATACGGCTCCGCTCTATAATGCTTATTAGCCATATTTTTCCATAAAAACCGATATTAATTAATTATTTTTATTATAGTACACCATATAAGACAATTTCATTTCTTGTTAAAAACTCACCAGGTATATAATTTGTCGTATCATACATATTCATAATGAATAAATAAAAAATTAATCAGTAGTTCGTAACACACAATTCGATAATATATGACAGAATTAAAATAACATAATGATACACAAAAATTCTTTAAAGTTATCTTCATAAATAACATCAGTATCATATAGGTAACAATTTTTTTACATTTTTATATAAATTACGTAATTCTATGTTGTTATTTGTTAAATGATACTTTATTGTAGTTATTTTCAGAATATTTTGCAAAATATGATTTTCATATGACTAAAGATACCTTACATAGTATCTATAAAATTATCCGAATAATAAAGAAAACCAGCACAATTTGCAGCTGTTTAATTATGTGCAGCATTAATTAGCTGTTATTGCTTCGCGTTAGCATGTACCTACTTCATTTCGACGCTACCTTGACATTCAGAAGGCGCCGCACATAGCGCCTATAAATCGCGACATCGAGACGCGAAGTTGGTTCATCGAGTCATTGGCCCTGGCTTGCCGACGATAAAGTCAAACGTAAATCGTTATCTTTATTGTACCACAGCACTCTTTACGCGGCGCGTCTGCAAGCGTTTCTCGACTCTCGTCGAAAAGACCCTTGGTACTCTTTATCTTCCGGCTTGCCGAACATAACGAAGACGTTTCTTTCTCGTGAAAAAAAAGAATGCCAAATGTACTGTCCTCTCTCTCTCTCTCTCTCTCTCTCTCTCTCTCTCTCTCTCTCTCTCTCTCGGGAGCCACTTCGATTAACAGCATCCTCTTCTTTTTTCTTTGCTCTATGCATTTGCTCATCTCTCTCTAGTTAAACTATCACTTTAGATGAACTTTAATTTTATTTAAATCACCAAGATATTATTTGTCTCAATAATATATTACATCGAGGAAGAGAATATTCTTCACAAGTGTTGTAAATACTTTCTTTCTTATGATAGGGGCGTTACATAAGTGAAATCGAATGAACTATTCTCAGGGGTAGTAAATGTAACTGTTGCTGTAACTAAGTATTGAGGCAATGTATGTAATTAATGATGATTGTTCAACTAGCTTGATGACTTTAATTAAGGACACTTCTATAATGCCGCGCGTAAGTTCCACGATTCTTTTTCAATTGATTTTTCTTTTTTTCCCGATAATCCAATATTGTTATAGTACTTTATACAAAATATATTGTGTGTAAAAAAGTTACACGCGCTATTGTGGCGAAATTAAATTATTAAAAACACAAATTTATTTTATGCAGCAGAGAATGTAATACTATAACGTAGACTAGTATAGATAGTAACAAAGATGAATATCTATCGATTAAAATTAAATTGCAACTAATTAATATGTTCACGGGGAGTGTAATAAATTTATGCGTATACGCATATCATAAGAGAAACGTATTTATTACAAAATAATGTAGTAACTAATATTTATTATATTAACGTATTTATGATAAAGTATCATATATATATAATCATATATATATAAACCATATATAAAACCATATATAAACTATCTTTTAACAAAGCTAATATTTTATGTTATGCAAAATTATTCAACATCCAAATTATAATAGTTTTAATCATCTGAATTTATAATGGAATACAAGAATTCTTCGTTATAATTATATTGATTAATAAACATATTCAGATAGAGTATTATAGTACTATCAATTACAAATTTTGTTCAAGTTAAGTTTGAAGAAATTTTCATTGTTGTCATTGAACACTTGGTTTTGCACGAGACAAAATTGCGATGACATGTGACTGACTAAAATATCACATTGCTAAGATCTCGGGAAAGAAGAGAAATCCAAATTTATCTGTGGCGACGGAATAACGGTATCAAAGAGGCACGCAAAGTTGGAGTCGAAGTTATCGTTTGTTTTTCCGCGCGCTCTGCTCTTCAGAGATTTCTCTTCGAAACCCTTTGCGCGCAAGAGGAACGCCGCCGCCATGAGCCCTGCCATGTGTTTCGAATGAATTTACATGACGTCCCACCGTGTACCTACGTCACTTTTTGCCGTGTGTACACGCGTGTACGTTACGTGTGCGTGCGTGTGCGTGCGTGTGCATGCGCGGGCCGGCCAGCATGTGGGCAGAGATTCCCTGCAGCGGCAGATGTTGGTTGGACCATCTTCCCGTGGCCCCCCTCGAGATACGAAACTCGGTATGATTATACCCTATCTGCCCACCGAAGGCAGGAACGTATCGTCTTGCCGGATTCTTCATTCGACTCGATTCGATCTAATCCCGACGATACTACGCAACGTATCCTAAGCTACAGCAAAATCGCATGACTTCGCTCAGTATCGATATTTATTATGACTACGTACGTAGGATTACATGATACTATTTATAGACTAAGTAAAGTTTAAATCTTAAATTCTGCAAAGGCAGATACTAATTGTAAGCTAAAGGAAAGTCTATGTTGAAATGAAAGCTTTCGCTTTCGAGAATAATCGAATGTTCCACGAAATATGTATCAACTGTTTTCGTAAAAAAAAATTAAATATTGCGCCATGCAAAACGGCACATTTATTGCAGACTTTTTATTGCATTTTATTAAAACTGGTTATTGCGTTATAGCTTACGGCTTAACGGTTCTCCGAGCGTCTTACCGATCGGTGCCACTGAGCAGCTGCAATCTTCTTACCGGGCATTAAATCTAAAATAAAAAGAGAATACTAGATTAATATCTTGATGGTCATGTCATTTCGATTGAAATAGATTTCAAACTTTTGCAACTTAATAATAGGATACACCTGGGTCACATCAAAAGTTCGACAAGTATTCGTGGTTCTTGTGCATGAAAATAAAAGATACATTATAACTAGTTTGCTACAATTTCTTTCTTCAAGAAAATATAATGTTTCAATAACAGATAATTAATATATTTTATTAGACAATCTTAATTAAATTTTTAAAAAAAGTATAAAAATCAATTTGTTATTCAGAGCAAGTTACTGTGATTAAAAATAATTGCTAGTTATTTATGAAATATTCGTTCGATTATATTTCAAGTTGTTCGTTCGTAGAATCGAAGTATTTTTCAAACGAAATTAGTTCAACTAGCGTCAACTTTTACACGCGATTTTCCACGGACCCCTTTCAATTCCTACACCCTACATTCAGCCCAGGTACGAACCCTTTTTTTTTGAAGGAAAGGAAATAACATGCATGGACTCGACGCATGACAGTGCTTTATAATAGTAATTAGTATAATGAATGCGTTGTTGATGCTACTTATTTCTTGAGCCACGAGAGATTTTGCGATGTGCGAGTACAAGCACATTTATGTACCTACATATGAATGAATAATTCAGTAAGGAAGAAAACCGAGTATCCTTGTTATAATTGTAACATACCGCATACTTCAAGTATACACTACTCAACGCCAATTGTATAACGTCGTTAATACTTGATCTTTGAAAATTAATCCGAATGAAATTAATTATAAATTAAATTATACTTTATACAGAGATTGACCAAGATTGTTTAAAGACGAGTCATGCCTGCTGCCAAAACAATCACGACATTGACTGAAAAGTCTGAACATAATTTATCTTTATCCCACGAGATATTATCCGATAATGCTTTTTGTCGAAAGTCGATTTCAGAACGAAACTCAATTTCATGCTTGGTCCATGGTGCGCCCTACCTTCGTCCTTAACGCATTACGTATTCCAGCTTGCTCCTCCTTCTGATATTATTGTTGTATCTTTTTTTTTTTATTTTTAAACTGGCAACATGTTCGAAGTTAGGCAATCGAGAATACCGCGGTGAGTCGAGTGTTCATTATAAATCGCATCAGCAGGAGGAGGCAGAAGAGAGAAAAGGCATAGGGAACACTGGCCACAGATTATTCCATATATCTCCTTCGGAGTCCAATGACCGTACCAAATTTGGTAGCAGCAAGTTTTTAGTTTCCGATGTTCACACTCTAACTTGAGAATATATGTTTTTATTCCTACTGAAATATTTCCAATTCTACCACTTTTTGATCATTTTTATGCATAATAGCCATCTCAAAAATTTTTTCTATTTTTGTTTTGATAAATTAAAATATATAATTATTATAGTGCTTTTATTTCAACTTATGTTATAAACGAAATTAGATGTTATTATTATTATTATTATAGATAAGCTTTTTTCCTAAAATATAATTTTTTACACATTTTATAAATGGTATGTGTGTCCTTATTTGTTATAAAAATTTCAAAAAGAGGAAAAAGATCTAATATTTATTAAATTATTCAAACTCTTTACTACGAAAGTTCTAATATTGTATTTGTTTCAATTTTGTCTTTGTTTGCCTTATAGTCTATACTATACTAGGATGGCTGTGTCATTTATTATTCTAATACTAGTAATTAATATCACATAAACCTACGCGAGAAGATTGACTGTTAGAATAGAAATCAAACGACACGCAGATGGCTCAGGATAGGCCGTAACTCTTTAACACAAAATTCGGCGCAGCAAGATGACGGGAATACGGAACCTATTAATATTCTTCTAGAACCCCATGAGAAAAACTCCTGAGGGGGGACTCTTCCTTCATCTATTAACATAAAACGACCATCGTCTAGTTTCTCACGAAATTCTCGGTGGCATCAGTTTCGAAAATTGATTAGAATATTTTACATTTGCAACTTGAACTTATTATTGTTATTAATAAAATTTATCGATAAAAAAAGTTCGTAAAATTCACTAAGTAAATTTTGAAATTGCAACGTTTATTCGTATAATTTTTTTCGAATCTTTATTCATCTTTTTGTATGAGGGAACAAGAAAAACATTCTTTCTTTCTTGTATCTATAGTGAAAATTTGTGAAAATTAAACAGCAAGAAATATAATTTATAAATATTTAGTCATGTAAATAAACTAATACTTTATTTGAATATTTCGCGTGTGTCTAGATTACATCAAAGAAAGTTTCTCGTGCGAACCCAGGTGGTTATCCAAACTCTTTTGCATCCTCGTCTTCACCCCTCGGTATAGATGAGATTTTCATAAAATTCCTATAAATAAACGCGACCCAACCTTATTTGTGCACAATATTTATATGCCACGCATGACCTGAAGCGGGATCGTTCGTCCCTCTTGAAGGTATCGAACTATCGACTAGGTATACCTAGAAAATCGAAGGGTGAAAAGAAGGTAGAATAGATAACACCTCTAACACACACCTGTGAAGGATCAATACCTTCGACACCGATCCTTTCGCCTATGGCTCATCGATCGAAGCCATATAATATTATAAATTCTGGTTCAGAGAAGTCTGCCGAAAATAACGTCAAAACATAACGTAGCAAAAGAAAACGCACCACGATCCTTAGATATTTGTAAGACGAACGAAACAAATAAATTTTATAACTTATGCATATTATATATATATATATATATCCCTTTATCTATGCGATTTGATTTATCTTGGACCATACCTGAAATTGCTCATGCGGTATTTTTAGTGGAATAAAGATGATTATGTTGAAATACTAGTCGTTGAGCAACATCACTACAAGTTTAATAACTAACATTGACTCGCGTTTTATGTAACATAGATGATGCAACGTAACGATGGTTATGTAAAATACCAACAAGTGTTCAAGCGAATAATACTACTCTCCTAGCTAATTGACGTCGCTATCTTGGAAACAGAAGAAGTTGAACTGTAATAGATACTAGGGGAGCCGAGATAGTAAAGGAGGTAGGAAATTATCGTGCGTATCAACGAGTTTGTTCCAACATTCTAAATCAAATACAGTAAGAGAGTGCAGGTAGATAATTCATTTTTAAACTGAGCGATATTTCTTTGTCTTTATTAGCGGATAACTTAATTTTTATTTCGATATTAAATAGGATATTTGAGCACGTTGTATCAAAGCTTATATTTTTTTTGCTAAATTTGTAAAATTTAATTGTATCGCGCACAGAAATATTTTTTTTGCTAAATTTGTAAAATTTAATTGCATCGCGCACAGAAATATTTTTTTCCATATATAGCCACTTAAAATTATTTAAAAAAAGAATTGATTCTCTGGCGATTAATAAAAATAAATTTATTGTATCCTGCACACGCCCGGATTGTTTGAAAATTAAATTAGAATATGTAAGACTCTATAACTATACGTAAAATATATGCTACAAATAAACGCAATGCGTTCAAGAAATTGCTATAGTTCGCTTCGAAACTTGTTAAGTTTAATGAAAGGTAGAGGTTGAGCTTGACGAAAGACAGAAAAGTCACGTAAAACATTTTTGAAGGAGATGAATTTTCGAGCTCTTGAAATATAGACGCTCTACGGTAAAAGAAGTCGCGTGACGAACTGGCGGCGAAGGGGAAAGGAGCTAAGGCGTCGGTGGTGGCAGAACCCCATCGTCGTGAAATCGACGAGCAAATACTTAAGGCGTAACCTCGTTACGCTAGCAGCCAGTGGAAAAGCGAGAAAAATCCTCTCTGAACCCACCTTTAGCAGCGGCGACGCGGAAAACTCTCTTCCGGTCGTTCGGCGTCCGTTCGACTGTTCGAAATGCAGTAGGAATACGTCGATGCGCATTCGTAAAAATGAACACATAAATCATCGAGCACATGTACGGGCGACAAAATACAAGAAGATTCGTGAAGGATTCTTCGCTGGTTAAAGATTGCTACGTGAAACACTATTTTGTAAAATTCTATTTATTTTTGTCCATTAATTTTCTAAAAAAAAAAAAAAATTATAATGAGATTTTCTGATATAATACACATACAAAAGTGTTCTTCTTCGCGATTAATTTCATAAAAACTGGAGTGAAGAAAAAAGTCTCATATATGGTGACACTTACACATTCGATGATTGGCAATTACTGCTGATGTCAGCAAGTTTAATTTTACGCCTATATTCTCAAATTTCGAAACATAAATTTCAATCGTAGGAGAAATAAAAAATGCAATTTTACGTAATAAAATTCGCGCTTCGCGAATCGAGAGATCGCGCATTCGCGATGTTAGTTCCACGACGTTCGTATTATCGCCCACGTTGTTTCCGCTTAGTTTGCAGTTTTCTGCAACGCACAGCCAAACGCGTAGCGCAAAGCGTTGTTTGCGAGAAATCGTATACTTTTCGTAGCAGCGTGTAGAAGCGAGATAGAGAGAAAAAGGTGGCTAATGACGGGAAAGTTTGAAAACGGACGACCGACATGATGTAAGCGGGTGCGGGAAAGTGGAACGGGGGTAACGTCAAGACATGGTTTCCGAGGCGAACACGGTGCATAATATGCTCGCGTACACCCTGTCTTGCGCTAATTACACTAATTCGAGCTAAAACGGACTAAGTAACGATATAAACGGGTCTCCCAACCGCGCACGTAAGGTAATTACCTAATTCGGCCATGCGTAATTACTAGTGATTAAAGTGTCGCTTTCGTGGCACGATAGAAACGACGTGACATTTCACCGACAGCTGCAGCCGATACGGATATCTCGTTTCTTCCATCGCTGATTCCTAACTCACGAAGTTTAGATTAGGACGCGAGGAAAATCGGACGCTCCGCACGCGCGCACATATACGATTACCTTCGGATATTCCCACCTCCATTCGCGTCCACCTCACCCGCAAAACATGCAAGCATAACACAATTTTAAGAAGGTATATTTGCATTCGTTATTCTAATAACTATAATATAATTAATGGATTACTACCTCTATATGTACAGGGTGTTACAGATACGTATTAGGCAGTACGACGGGTTGCGCTGCAAACTTTGCATGGCCAAGTGTGGTTTAATAGACAATGACAGTGATTTTATAACATAAACTTTATAATATAAATAATAATGCTTTGTAGTACAAATTTTATAATGTATAAAGTCACTGTCATTGTCTATTAAACCACGCTTGGCCATGCAAAGTTTGCCGCGCAACCTGCCGTACTGCCTAGTATGTATCTGTAACACCCTGTACATGTATACCTCATATATATATATATATGTATATAAAATTCAAACGTTTGCTTGAAAATATTAACGATGAATAAGTCAGTCTGTAACGGTGACAGCCAATGTCAAATCGAATCATGTTATCGGTTTATAAAGTATAGAAGTGAAATCATTTTGACACCAAACGCGTAGTGTAGAGTAAATTCGGTGAGAAGAGAGCGATTCTGATTCTGTCTATACGCGGCACAAAAGCGATCTTCATCGAGGTGGAATTTTACACAAGGCAAGGACCACAATACTACGGAGCGCTCTCCAGTTTCGTAAGATCATTTTTTCTCGACGGCAGAAACGAGTTTGAGGTCGGGGCCAGGGGGAGAGCGAACAGGGGTTTAGAATAAATCAAGTGGAAGGGCTGTGTGTGAGTCCGCGAGTAGAAGCATTCGGGCCCGGCTTTGTACAGGACCGCTGCGCTGCGCGAGGTCCTAAGAGAGAAGAAAAAGAACGTCAACGGATAGCGAGGGAGGAAGAAAGGGAGAGGGATAGAGCGGTATAGCGCGGAGGAGAGAGAGCATAAGAGAACACGAATGAAGCAAGCGAGCCACGTTGCAGGAGCAACGACTGAAGATATCAATCAACGGGCACATTGTGCTCAAGGATAATTTGACGCGCGGATGAAAGGGCCAGATCTCAAATTCCACGATCGGATAATGGCCCCTATAAGACCCAAAAAAGGGTGGGCCCCGAGGGTATGTATCAAACCACAGCTTATACGGACAGCTTCGTTTCTGAGCCACTGAAGAGACACTATACGATCGTCTTTTAGACCAAGTTTTTGTTTCTGATAAGATATCCGATTGCTCAAAATCGTCCGAAAAAAAAACTGTTTCAAAAACCGTAATACGACGCATTTCGCTTCTTCAAACTTATTAAAAATCTCTGTATCTCTGTTACATGAATGTCTCCCTTTTCTACGACCTGCCATCTTTGTAACTTTCGACTCGTCAAGACGACAGTCAAATCTAAATTCTTGATTAAAGTCCTTCCTTGGCAGGAAAGAAACATGATTCGCGTAAGTTACCGTGTAATTTCAATTGCGCAGCACTAATTGCGCTTTCGAGAAATCAAAGTGACTAAGCGCGGCGAGTATCCGACGGCTGAGAGAAGATCGCTCGCTCCTAGATGTTTCACGTGATAGTCCTTTCTATCGTGAAGTTGACATTTTCCACGACTCTCGTCGATCACTCTCGATCAAAAATTTCTCTTCAATCACGTATTTTCAGTAATTTCACATCGATAAAAGTATTCATTCAAGTGTTAATATTTATGTTTGGATATTATATCATATTAATTAGGCCTATAATTATTTGAAGTGATTTTGAAAAGATTAGCAGTAATTTTCAAAGATGTAAGTGTTGCTCCGCAAATATTAAAAGACACTTGTGGTTGTCCGTTTGCGTTTACAGTCTTTCGCAATAAGGGAAACCTAACTACTATGAAATATTATCGCGATATCCATCTCTAACGACCCGATCGCGTGCGATTAGTATTCTTCTTGATACGTCATTCAATCGAGATCTCGTGATCGTTCATCTCTTGTCTCATTTTCTATTTCGGTATTTCTTACTCGGTTATCCTTGAAAAACTTGCACGCTGGTATCGTGTACATAGAAAACGTCCGTAATTTGACGTTGAAAAATATATCTCGTGTGACCAATCAACGTGATATAATAAATAGCTCATCATATAATTAAATCTGATATTCATAAAAGACTAATCATCCACACAGAAGACAGTTTAAAATCACATTAGCAAAGTTTTTATCAAGCGAGCGGTAATTATTTATGTAATATATCCGAAAAAAAGATTAATATTTGTTTAAAAATGAAGAGAGAATCATACATACATCATATTATTTCAGCTTATAATATTGACAGGCTTAAAAATTTCAAGATCAAAAGAAGAAATGATATATATTGATTCTAAAGTCAAAGAAGTACAAAACTCCCGCTATTTAATAATGTTATTTTAATTTCGTGTATTTAATTCGTTCTTATTTAATAATTCTATTAAGTAACATTTCACGAGGATTGAACAATTCATGCTCGATCGATCACTTTTAAGAAGCGCATCAAGACGTGTAGTCTTTGAAGATCGAAATATCCTGTCAAAGCGGTGTGTGAACCTTTCGAAAAGAGCGCACAGGTCTTCTTTTCTGCCTTATTCCGACAAGTTCAATGAAGCACTTGACTTTCGGATTCTCTCAAACATAGAATTGGGATCCTCAAAAGAGTGGCACAATTTGTGAATTGACGCTACTTCAAGATACAATGCAACCAACCCCGGGATGCTTGCTAGCTACCTGCGATGTGGCACGTGTCTTTCCTTTCCAAGGATTTGGTGAATTTCCCGACCTAACAGGTCACCATCCGATCTAGGAAAACCTTCACAGGTGGGCTCTCAAGGCGTACTAAAGCGAAGGGCATTTGCGGTCAACTTGTTTGCCTAACAGGTGGATCTGTTCCAGTAACGATGATCACTCGAAAATTGTTTGCGCAACTCACTCTCGGCGAGATATCAAGTCCTCTTGGAAGTCCCGATACGTTTCACGAGATATACGAACACTCTCGAAATACGAATACACGAACGCCTATAAACGCGATTGCATTTTTTTCTGCTGCAGAGAAAAACGTAGCAACAGGTGAATTTAAAAACCGATTTTTTTTGTATCGGGTAGTGAGAGAAGAATGTCATAAATGATACATTCTTCTCCCACAGTATGTCATCAACTTTACTGTGTCATCAACATTTACCGTTGCAATATGCATGCATGCGAAGATTAAAAGCCATCTTTTATTTTATATTTTCAGAAGAAAAAAATTATTCATTCACTTTTACTCAAACATTATAGACTTTATAGTTAAAAAATACTGAGAATGTATCATTGTATTTAAAAAGTTACTTACGGTACAATAATTTAATGAAGTCTCTGAACTATTTCTTTAATAAGTTTTAGATATTATCAGAACCTATTAAAATACCTTAATATATAATTTTACCAATTTAACTGCGAAAAGTGTATAAAAACGAAAAGAAATATTAATCGAAAAATATTTGATTCTTAAATCCTGTCACCATCCGATAACTTTTTATTCGCTTTGCAATCATGAGGATAATATAATTTTCATCAATTTTTAGGAATAAATATTTAGCAATAAGACAATGAGTGTAAAAATTTTATTCAGAATTATAACTCAGATATTTTTCTTACCTCACTTGTCTATTTGATCACTGAACGTCTCGAATCGTAAGTGCCGTCGGCAGATCACACGTCCGAGTAACAAGTTCGTCAATTACATGGGTAGTGGACATTATGTTCGAAACTTATGTTTGCGAACGGCATAGTGCAGTTTTACTCCACTTTACCACTTTTTACACTTCCCGCACTTGCAGCGCCTCTTTATAGTTTTTTTTCTTTACGCAATTATATTGTCATTGGATAACGTTAACACGATACGACGGTCTCGTAGTATAGTCACTATTACGTCGCACCTTTAGTGTTGTTACGATCTTCACGGGCAGTGTGAGTACCTGATACCTGAAGATTGATACTTGATACTTGATTTCCATTTTATACACCATCTCCAGCGAACTTATGCTTGCAAATGGAAGTAGAAAAAATTCACGCGATTTATCATACCACGTGGTTTAACACGGTTGTGATTGCACTTTGGCGTTATAGAACGCACCTATCTTTGTAGATACGACTTTTCTTCACGTGTAATATTGCGCCTAACTATATCATAAACTCTATTTTCAGTGTTGAATATAATTTTCTTAATTCTTTCTTGATCCTTTCATTGGGAAATGTTCTCACGAGGCTTCATATTTTGAAGTTTCAACTGATAACAAACACCATTTTCTCCAAAGTTTTTGTAGACGTCTGCGGAACTGCGATTCCGTCCATCATCGGAGCTTCTAATCTTCTTTCTTCACTGATACTCCAGTACGAATAATTTTTTACTCCAAATTCGAAGATCAATCTACAAGTTATTCCAAGACTGATTCCGGATTTCGATTATCTTCACACTATCCACCGAAACCGTTGACCATGTTTTATTATTTAGTTCCTCTTGACATCGGTCATAGCTTAACTGAAGATCTTCCAAGTCAAAGTCGCTTCAAACCGTGGAATCAACCAACGTGGGAATAGTTGTTGCTAGTTTTTAGTCTTATCTGCCGATTCTCGTCACTAGTCAGCAAAAAGAAGAGAAGGAAAAGAGTAGAGGAGACTGTTGAGGAAGGTCCACACTGCCTGGCGGTTTGATCGCTGAAGACTGAGCACCGTGCTAGCGTTCCGCCGCGTAGTAAGCCGGCTCTCGCCCCGCCATCGAACTGTTCCTCTGCCTCTCCACGAGGAGCGTGGAAGTGAGAAAAATAATCGAAAGGAACAAGGACAGAGCGATAGGCAGCGAGAGAAAGAGGGAAAGAGAGAGAGACACCCGTTCTTCTCGACCCACTCTGACGTTCTGCGCGTCCTGAGAGTAGCATGTTGCCGTCCTCGTCGGATACGTTCTCTAGATTTGGCCCCCACCAAGCTTCCTCTCGTCCACCCTACCCTCGGCCGTTTCCTCTTTCGGCGTCACTCTGTCCCACCACCTATTCTTCCACCACTCTGACGACCTTGGAGTTTCGCGCGATCGCCGCTGGGCGGCACCAGCGTCCACACTCACGACCGAAACGCCGCTCGAGCGTGGCGAGTAACAAAGATCCCGTCGGTTAGCGCCGCTATGTGGGAGAAAACGCGCACCACTGGTTGGTGGAAGGGGTGTGGTAATCGCGAGGGTGAGAGTAGTCGGTTGCCCCTCTCGTTGTGAATAGATATCCCCTACCTCAATGCGATTCTCGCTCCTCCTCCGCCCCCACCGCGGTGGCACGTGTTCCGTTTTGCTCGAGCTGGGGTACATGCGAATCTTTCCATCTTTGTCGCGTCCAGTAGGTTGCAAAAGCCTATCCGTCGGTAGGGGATTCAATGCACGCGTGGTAGGGAGAATAGATCGAATTCAAAAGAGTGGGGGGCAGAACGCTCTAACATCGCCAGCATGCGTCACGCGCTATCCGCGCTATCCACGCTATCCACGCTGCGTTGCAAATATAGCCAACTTTCTGAATAGTCAGATCCGTTAGTGCGAAGATAACCGAGTAATATTCTGCTCGCTACTTTTATACAATAAAACCGTTGAAACCGTCTGTAGACTTTACCTTCCAAGTATCATTTATAATATACCTACAACGCGCGCACACGATCTGATACCATATTTTCTTCTTTACTAATCTCCACCACGTTTTATCTCTGTATTTGTGACAGGTGTTTTTATTTGTTTACTTGATTTTATAGTGATTTTATAGTCCGGATACGCTTGTCGTTTTAGCAATGTTAGAACACTTAGAACTGTTTTATCGCGAACCGCTGTCTTCAACGCTAAATGTTTATCGCACAATTTATTTATAATGTGACCATTGTTAATAGTTAGCTTCTAAACTATTTGCAAGACGTCATAGTCTCATCAACAGAAAGGAGAGATTTGCGAAAAGAATTATTTTTCGATGTTACTTTGTTTACTTTAGTCATGAACTTTTACATATGATCTGCTAATATAATCTCTTCGCGGAAGACTATTCCCTTTAAAACTTTACATAGCTTGATACTGCTCATTATATTAGACTGTATAGACATTAATCAAAAGATACTTTTACTTAAGAAAATTTTGCAATTGATATTACTAGTCATTGTGAATGTTACAATTATTTTATCTTCAAAAGTAGCATTAGTATCAAACGTATAAATTTTGGTGCAAACATATTTTACTCCAGCACCTATCAGACGTGCAGAGAATATTGACATACTAACCAAGGAATTGTGCACATTCTCGCCAAGTATTCAAACTTTTTCTGACAGTCTCTCCCCCCTGTGCACAAAATTATAACTAAATCAACATGAGCACTTGAATTTCCATCCGGCGGACACTTCCAACACTTCCACCGTCACGCACATTTCTATTTTCTTTCCTTTCCATTTGAGAAAGAGAGAATATCCTACATTCATCTTATAAATCAAATGCATACCGTCAATCTCTTGTATTTTTTTTTTTATGAGAAACCGATTCCTAGCTTGTTAGCAGAATCAAGAGATACTATGTAGAAAATCGAACACTTCTCCAGATTATTTGACATACTGTCTCTAGCAAGATTTTTATGTGAGTGAATTCTGAATAAAAGGAATACTTATGTGGAAAAGCGGCACATAAGTTACAAGGAAATATCTTTAGAGAATGTTGGCGCGCATTGAACTGGCTGTTGTCAAGCTCGATCGGTCTGCCTGAAGCGGTATAGCTTCCCCTTCGTCGCTTTCCCTGCGTGCGACGCGGACGGGTCTACCACCACCACGTCCCACCAAACCCGCCGAATTCTCCTCTCTATCTTCTCCCCCTCCTCTCTCCACTGTATTAGAGTAAACGGCGCCCCGACGCTTTCAACGCGGCGTCGCAGTTCGTGAATTCTGGAATTCCGCGCCACGGTAGCTCCACCTCCCCCTCACACGAGTCGCTAAATCTTTTTTAAACCACGCCTAGTAGCCTGGTTGAGCAAACGAGATAGCGATAGGGCAAAAAAGAAACGGGCACGCGCGAGCGACTCGGCCGTTTTTCCTACTTCTTCGGCGATGCAAACACATTGCGCGGTGAAACTCCACCCTCTTTTGACGGCGCCCCTCTTCGCCGCTACCCCCCCCCCCCCCCTCCTCTACCCCGCTGATCGCTATCATCCCTACCACTTCTTTTTTCGATCTCCACCGCACCAACGCTTTTCCGCCACGCGAGATTTTCCGCTGAATATAGTTTGTCACCGATGAGAGAGAGGCGGCAAACATTTGTGACGCCTATCGGTAGCTGGCGCCAGCATACGTACACGTCGTCTAACGGAGCATGCATTTAAACCTGCCTTGCAGGAAACAGGTTTAGCGGATATCACATATATGATTGTATATGAGAAAATATAAAACGTAGAAGAAGCGTTTTTTCCAATCAATTTTGTACTTTAGCATCTATATTTTCAGATTTTAAATATTTTGCTAAATAATGCATTTCATCAAGGCAATACCGGTTACAAATTATTATAAAGTATTTTATATTCTCGAAAATATATAAATTATAGAAAAGAAATAATATTTTTAAAATATATATGAAATACAAAACGTGAAGAATAGTTAGCATGATATATTAAAAAGATATTGGCGGAAAGTATATTGAAGGAAAAATAAAAGAATTATTATTACAAATGATAAATTTCAAATTATACGAATTGTATGAATTTAAATATCCGGATAATTGTTAAGAGATATTAATTACTGCCAAATGTATATCATATATATATATATATATATATATATATATATTACTTTTGTTGTTAAGGAAGTTATCTACAACAGACATGATACCGACACACATCTTTTATTACTTTTTATGACATCTGCGTAACTGGCGACATCTGGTGGTAAGCGCTCAGAGATAAAATACTATCCCTCTATAAAATTTTCAATATCTCATTTACTTCATTTAAAATTTTTTAAATCTTTCTTTTTTGTTTTCTATCCTATTCTTTTTTTTTTAAGTATTACGATTACTTTTTACTATTAAATAAATAATTACGACGAATAGCTTTAATATTGAATTTTTACAAAAAAAGATGAATTATATTATAACGCGTTAAATAGAATATTGCCATTTAAGAGCAAACTTTTAAAAGCAATCCATAAATTTCATATGTTGAAATATAAATTAAATATAAAGTAAGTAAAAATAAGCAAAAAATGTATATAAAAATTATGAAAAATTGATCGTCAAAATTGAATAGCCTGAAAAGAAAATATTACTATAGTATAGGAATTGGAAGATAACGCGTTAACTATGTATATATCACGCATGTTCTTTGAATCTTATTACAACAATTAATTATTAATTCTCAAATTGTATAATTGTTAGCAATACAAAGTTACGCGAACTTAATAATGCGATATTATTATATAATGATTGTGAAACGATCTTGCCAAAACGGGCCGGTAATCTGTATATCGATATTTCACCCTTTCCCACCCTTGTGTAGAGTCGATAAAACAGATGCCTTTACGGTGTAGGTATTTCCAGCTGATTAACTCGAAATTAGGTGCCAACGGGGGTTCTCCGTGATCGGTGCGTGTCGATGCAATTTGTGCAAACTTGTGCAACTAAGTGCACAGGAAACCGATCAATTGCCACGGAATGGTCGAGCTGCTTCGATCGATCGCTACAATACTAGCTTCACATCTGCATTTTTATTACACTCTCGCTGCTTCCGGACGTTGCCCTTTGCGTACGCATTAGGTATATACGTGCACGCGAATATATCAATGCATGAAATTTATATACAAATTTTACACATTCCCGCGCAGCGTAAATATTGAAGTTACCCTAGATTATGTCGTTGCGAATGTGAATTAAAATTATTAATAATAATCGGTATTATTCCGATTTGAAAGTAAACATTGTATTTAAAGAACAATATTTAAATAATTTAACTGGGCAATTTTTCTATTTCTTTCATTAGATACCGCTTTAGTTAAAAATTAAGAGAATTGTAATAGATTATTTTTAGTACAGTGTAAAAATATTTAAAAAACTTTGATAGTCATTAGTTCGACGAATGGAAGCCTACATTCTTTCTAAAGTAAAAAATTTTTGAACGTTTATATTTATTTATTTAGTTATAATATCATAGTTGTTGCAATAAATGTTCAAAAATTCTTTCTTCTGTAAGAAGGCGGAGTTTATTGAACTAATGACTATCGAACTCTTTTGACTATTTTTGCTGTACTACATTAGAAATAGTAATAAATGTATTTTGTGCTTTTAAACCTTTAAACCTTTATAACTTTTTAATAAACCATTTTTAGACATAAAGTTTATACTGTTTTTACTTATTCAACCGTATTGATAAGCCATATATGTATGATCCTAACTGATTTGTAAATATCCTGTATATGTATAAAATCAATATATATAACAAATGAGCAACAAATAAAAATGTTGGTTTGAATCGATTCCGCTCACTTTGTTCCGCTAACTTATAAGACGTTAAAGTTTTAGTGAGTGTAATTATCAACGAATAAAATAGATAATGACGTAAAATAGAAATTGCCTATTTAATTTTATTATAATTACGACGTCTAAAGATATATCGATATATTTAAAGCAGTCTATAAAATATTTATATCACTTTGTTCGTGCACTTGCGACGAATGGTAGGGAACATGTCAATATCGGCAAGTGACTCAGTGGTTTTTCTAAACACTTCGGATTAAGGATAACGGATTGCGTCTTCGTAGTAAGCGCGAGTCCAGGATACTAATTCAGTCTAATGACATGAGCTTAAATGTATGATCCTCGGATCTGATTGGTCGCCGACGGCGTTTCGCAATACCTGAAAGCCCATCGGGCGAGGGCACCCTACCGAGATGACGTCGCATAGCGGCGCATACATAACAACCGATGGATTGTGCCAGTAGGCCTGTTGACAGCCGTAATTGATTTCGCTTAAACGGCTAAGCATATCAATTCCTCTAATAGCTACGTCATTGCGCGATGAAGAAACTGGGATGAAAGGGACAGCCTCTTTTTCGTTGGTGACTCGGTTTATATATAGAGAAAAAGAGAGACAGAGAGAGAGAGGGGGGGAGGGAGAGAGAAATCAATAATTTTGTTCTGCGAATCTTAATTTGTAATAATTTCCGACCGATAATCCGATATGTGACGACAAAGAGTTTGTATAAATCTCTTTACTTCTAAAGTGATACAACTAATAAAAAAAATTAAGTTTTCCAGAAAGAGGAGCAATTCTTCTTAAATTTGACAGAAAGTTATTATCTAATCAAATAATATTTGCAAAATGAATATTTTTATATGATCAAATATCATTTTTATCATTTTCGTTTCAACATTAAAAAAAAATTTTTGTTTTTCGGTTGTGACAATTTTAACGATTTTAACGATTTTTTATAAAGTTAAGTTAGTTTACTTTTAATGATAGAATAATATTTGTTTAATTTATTTATAGTAATAATTCGAAAATCATTTTTTTCAATTGTGTGTTTTGAAATAAGGGAAAAATGTATACTGCTAAAAGGATAACTTTTGTTTCCGTACATATACACCGAAAAAGTTTCGAAATCTGAATAATTTTTTCTTGAATAATTCCAAGTTAACATTCTTTTACTGTAAGTAAATATTTACTAAGTGTAAACATATATTACTTGTAAAGGTAACGTATGTTTACATTTAGGATATATTTACTTGCAATAAAGAAATGTTTACTTAGAACTATTCAATAAAAAAATTACTTTGATTTATAAAATTTTTTTTCAGTATATACATATAAAAATCATAATGATTACAGGGAAATATCGATAAAAAAATTGAGCAAAGGCATCACCTTAATAAAGGAACAAAGTGATCTGGAATGATATGCAAGAAAACCACGTTTTTAAAGGCAAAAGCACTTTAAAAAACTTGAGTATATGAAATAACTTCGGAAAATATAATATCCACGATAAGAACTTAAATTATTTCTACTTAGTAAAGAGTTTTTACCAAGCGTCAAGGATATAAAATAGAATTATTTTAACAGTTATATCATTAAAATTATTATATATGACGTAATTAATTTATATTGAATACAATTATTTTGACAATATCCAGTGACTTATGTGCTGATCAAGTGCATTACGTTGCATATGCGTAGGTGGCGCTACATAGCACAAAGCAGGACATCACGTCATAGTGGACGTTAGACAACGAAACGTAGTTTACGATCGCCCAAAGCAATAAATAATTCCTGGTACGATGTCCCACGATTATTTCGCCACCTACATCTTATGTCCGCAATTCTTACGTTCTTCGCAAACGGCCGTTACTAGTACGGTATACAGAAAGGTCAATCGAAAGTCGCATAAGCGTCGTGAATTAGATATTCACATCGAGACGAGCGTTCTACGTTGTAAAAGCAGATTTTACGATTTCCTTTATCTTCCGCTCACTCACTGAGTATTTCACAAAGTCAATAAAACCCGCAGTCGAGTCGCTAATGGATACGAAAGCGAGCCAAAAGAATGAGGTTCTATTAACACTGCGGAGGGAAAAAAGTGGCGTTCACTATGTGTCAAATCGGAAATCGTAACTCATACCATTAAAGCAGATGTGGGTAAAGGTAATCGGATAATTGAGTTGTCGCGTACATTTTTCACAGCAAGATTGGCTTAAAGGCTACGACATTACGGCTAACAATTTCCGCTTGTACGAATTTAATCGTACAATGTAAAACGTAAAACATTTCCAGTTCATTAAAATGTTGAATGAGAGATTCTTGTTCCGAAATTATGGTTCCATTACTTGGCTCTTTTTAAAAATACGTCTTGTAATCAGGTACTTCTCCATAATGGCTCGGCATTGTCGAGACAGAAAATAAATTCCATATTTCATGTTTCAAGTTTACGGTTTCACGATGCAACACGTGTAGTTATTTGGCGATAAATGATTTTTTTGAGTTGCAACCGATCGATCTAAGAGTATCAATCTGTTGGTGAAAGATATGCGATTACGGCTTACGGTATCTTTTATAACGGAGGCTTTGTATTGTGGAATGTTTTTGGAGTATTCTTTTTTTTCACCGAGAATTCAAGCATATACACCTGTATCCCTACTCGCACGATTCCCCTCAAGTTTCCACAGCTCGATTTCATAGTGTGTGCATAGGACCGTTCTCTAGATACCTGACTATTGTGCCTACCTGCTTCGGAGCAGATCTCATCAAAAAATCGACTTTGTGGAACCGAATATCCGACCCACAGCTATTATACTTCTAATGATTTTGGTTAGAGGGTCAGATTTGCGGGTGTCAAAAAACCAGCGGATCTTTCGCAGGTGCAAAGAAGGTTTCGGTTGATTTCGTAATAGCATGTTTAATACGCAACACGGCACTATTCAGGTATCAAATAAAATATATTAGATAATTAATATATTAAATTTGAATAATTTTCCTTATTTTAAATCCTACAAATTTTACTCTCATAAATTGTTTGAGTATTTAGAAAATTAATCGTCATATAAAAAATTTAATATACATTTTACTTATTGACAATATTTTTCACTTGAGCATAATCTGCAATAGACGATTAAGAAACATTTAGCACAATGATATCTTATGCATGTCCTACACATGCATAAGTACTTACACAACGCGAATGTACATATAGTTCGTAGGTACATTTGTCTCCTGCCAAGTTATGTCTTATAATCAAGTACTTGTCTAATTGCACGTTATTGGTAGATAATAGTGATGATTACCACACATGAATCGCTGAGAGCCGCGTGGCTTGCTCTAACAGAGGCTTTAATTGTGCTCAGTGTGAGAGAATATACGTTGCACCTATTCATCTTAGGAACCAGAACTGCGAATTAATCATTAGCATTTCCCAGATACTTTTATAGAGATAACGTCATTAAAACACCGAACAACAAGGCAACTGAGCGACTCTTATCTTTTACATCATCTAGCACGCAAAAAATGCTTGTAAAATGTTAATTTCTTTTCCTTAAGATATTTTTCCAATTACAACAGATAGGCATGGATCATCAGAACCGTTCATTATTAATTCTCTTATTATGTGAACTACTAAAATTTTGTTTTTGATTTTCCATAGCGTTCAAATATGAGATTATGAGTAAATCAGTAACATAATTATTTAAATATTTTTGTCTTGCAGTGAGTACTAATAATCGAAATTATATAACATTATTATAATAAAAAATTTACAATAACTATAATAATATGAAATGTGATGTAAAAGGCTAATAAAAGTCAATAAACTATAAAAAGTCTACATTGTTCGTTTAACAAAAATTTAATAAAATATAAAAAAACAGAAGAAAATAATAAAATTAAACACCGCAGACTACAATTTAATTAATTTTCTTATTTTCTTCTGTTTTTTTATATTTTATTAAATTTTTGTTAAACGAACAATGTAGACTTTTTATAATTTATTGACTCTTATTAGCCTTTTACATCACATTTCGTATTTTGAATATTAAGAGTCCTGTTGTTTTAAGTTTCCTATAATAACCATCAAATAAAAAATATTTTATTCAATAAAACTCTACAACACTGTTATTTGACATAGTCAATCTATTAATTTATATATGATTGTACGCACCAAATTATTTCCTCTATGTTCCATACTCTTCAATCCAGCATCACACTTTTCCGAAGTACGCACAACAGATGGAAAAAGTAATATCCACTAGGCTACTAGTATTGCGTCAGTCACGTGTGTAGTTCCATGAATAGTGTAACGCAGCTGGCACAAAACTGACCTGAACTCCGAGTCACGGGTTCTTGTTAGTTTTTTCTTTCCCTACGCTCACATATATATATATACTTATACACATGCAGCGCGTTCGGATGATGCACCTACACGTAAGAAAAAAAAATCCCCTTCCGATCTCCGATACGCGTCGCACCGGGATAGAGTGGCACATCAAAACCGACCTTTTTGGAAATTTATCTCGTCTCTAAGACTCTTCAAAGTTGATTTTACCGCTGCAGCCTCTCTAATGCGTTGCATCACGGTGCAACAGATAAAGTGTAAATAGATGGGGTTGGGCGTTTGATGTCGTGTGAAGAACTTTCAAAAGGATTTGGTGAGATGGTAAAACATCCAACAGAGATACCTAAATTTTATTACTTATAACTGTAGCACTGAATATAAATACGTTAGCTAAAAAACACGATCTGAAATCGGGCGAGCTTAATTTTTTTAGTATTTTTACTGATGACGCGCATAATTACTGTTATAATTGTACTCTCTTTTATATTTTCTTGTAAATTTATTTAGTCTATCATATATGTATACAAATAGATTTTATAAAAAAATAATTTACGGTACACAGTAAAGTACGGTAATTACAAATCAATTTCAGTACTAAAAGAGATAATGGAGCCTATATTTGAGTTACAGAAATATTAAATAGTATTTACTTTTGACTTTTCTCCTTTTTTCTTAGCAATTTATTAAAATTATTTTAATTTTTATAATTTTTTTTAATAATAGATAAAATATAGCAATATTTTATATTATTCAAACAACTAGTATGTTAATGAAAAAATAAAATTTCAAACTTTAAACTGCAATTTTTTTAGATGTAATTTAATTTGCTTTAATTTATTGTAGTTTTAAGATTGAAAATATATTTCCTAAATTTTGAATCTATATGTATAAATAAGAGAATGGATAACTGAAGTAACAAAGTTAAACTATTACATTAAATTTTTTTATTATATTGCGTCCATATATTTATGATGTATATATACATAATTAAACAATTACGAATAACGGGGCTAGACTTTCGCGCGCTCAAAAGTGGCAAGATTATCAGTGTGAATCGTGCTGAATTTGATTATTGCCAAAGATATGAAGTTCGAGGAAGCATCTTATTGATAATTTTTAAACTTTTCCCATTTAAAAATTATCACAGTTTCGATTTTTGTATTAGACTTTTTGTTTTAAAATGTTAGAAAAAATCTGTTTATAAAATATTTATTGTCAGTTTTGGAACACTCTGTATATATGATATTATGTATTATTTAAATTATATTTCTGTGTTCTATATTTTATAAAAGAATATTTAAAAGTCACTAAAAAATCTATAAGAGTAATACGCTGGATTTTGAATATTTTATGATGCATTAATATGCCTTTCCTATATGTATATTCTAATGAATATTCATTCTAATGAAATATTTTCCAACAAATACAGTCAAAATCAGTCTTTGATAATTATAAATGAAACTCTATTTTGAGATTTAAATTTCTCATTATCACGCTCCTGTTATTATCACGATATAAGCTCGTAATTCATTTTTATTTCTGATATCTTTTACACATTACATATAAATTTTTGTTTCACCTAATGAAACTCTTGAACAATTTATAATAAAGCCACAGTTTTCTTTAATTGATATTTTTTTTACTTTTTCTATTGCAACAATTGTCAATATAAAGCAAACAATGTCGTAAGAATCAGTGAGAGGTTAGCTATCTAGTCAAATGGAAAAGCTCTCTAGTTAAGATGCAGACACGAAAAATGCTGCCGTCGTGGAATGATATTCCAGTGAGTGGAAGCGAAAGGAAGATGGCGAAACACATATACCGGAAACACGAAGGAGTCGTTACCGTATACGAGCCGCTATTGCAAACGGCATACAAACAACAGCACGGATATGTCCCCTTATGTACGTCTCTTCTCTTTCTCCGCCCTCCCTCCTCTCTTATTCCCTCCCTTTTCTCTTCGTACCTTCAGTCAAGATCGTAAAAGCCTCCCCGGTGCTAACAACAGCGCCTGGTAGACGATCGGCGATTTCGGGATGACGGAAGAGCTCTCCAACGACCGGAAAACGATCTGACACTTTATCGGCTCAAGACGTATTCTTCCTGTCGGTATTCCCTTGCCTGTCTGTGATGGTATAATTATACGAAAATAAAATATCTGTTGTAATACAAATTTTCAAAATATTCTTATTACTAATAAATAAATTGTATGCCTCGCTTTTCACGAAACCAATTTACTCCCCACGAAAATTTGTTACCTACAATATATGTAATTGTTATCTACGTAACTTTTCTAGAATTTACTATAAAAAGTTTTTATATTAAGAGAAAAATACTACGTTTTATGAATAGCTTCTTCGAATCGTGTTAGCTTTCTTGAAAATTTTTATTTTTAAAGATTTTAATTTAAAGTTATGAGAAATCTCGCGCCGCGTATTTCTTCAATAATATTACATATGAAGAAGAAAAAATAATATTTACACGCAACATATACTCGTATATGAGCCACTGTTGCAAACGGTAAGACTTCCATGATGATTTTTGAAACATTGATTGCTGTTGTAACGATCTGCATTCTACGCACGTATAAGAACTAGACGTATTATTTGATGAATCTTATCTTATTCCTTAGAGGGGAAAGTTTCTCAAATCTCAAAGGAGATCTTTATATGGAGAATCGTCGAGTGAAAGAAGGTGCAATGGTGTGGTGTGCAACTAACGTTGCCCCGAGATTTAAGAGGCTTAACTCGCCGTGGACTCGTAGCTAGTAGGATCCATAAACTTCGTTTTACAAGGAGATCCCTTTCCTCTAGGGGCCGGGCCCCGAAAATAGAAAGCGTTCCCTCGTCTAGAGAGAGGGTTGTAGATTCCAGATATCGAAAGAATAGGGTTACCGGTTCAAGTCTGGCAGGTGGATACCGCCTGTAATGCGTAAATGCCTGCTACGTAACGGGTGTTAAAAATACAATGCTAACAGACCTGTTTCTATTGCTTTCGGGGAATTTTTTGGATATTTTTAATTTTGAATTAATATGCTAAATATCATTTTTCTTTTGATTCATGTGGATTTAAGTCAATGTACTGTTATATTTATACATTGATATTTTAGATTGTTCTTGAATTTTAATTAAATATTTGTTACTGCTTTGATGCAATTAACTTTGTTGCAATTAGATATAATTTATGGAAAAAATGTTTTATATATAATTATATGTAGACTTACATATAAAATTATATATAATATTTTATATAAATATATATAAAATATTTTTTCCCGAGAGAGAGAGTACCGGAATTAAACTAAAAATTAAACTAAAAGTTGAATAGATATAATTTGTCATATATAATTATTATATGTAATTATTACTATAAAAACATTTTTAATTCTCCATTGAAAAAGCTTATCATACCCATTTGTAAGTTACGTATAACATATAACAAAGAATACATACAAAAATTTTATAAATATCTAAATTACTAGACTAAGTTTTAAAATCACAGTTAACAATATGTTAAGTGCATCAATTATAAATTTTATGGACATATCAAATGATATTATGACATATATCAAATGATATATAGACATAAAGGAACGGATGCTGAAAAAAACATCGTGACGGAATAAACATTCCAAAAATCCAGCTGGACGCCCGCTGGTTTTGAGAAGATGCTGTATCCTCCCTCGCTCCCATCACTGTTTAAATAATTTATTCCTCCCTTTTTTTTCTTCTGGAATCTCGAAGTCATCCACATACGGTGAACGGTCTTAGAGCAGGAACGGGAGAATGGGAAGAGAGACAGGCATACGAATATACATGTCCGTCTCCCGCGCTTATATTGTGCCACACATGTTCTTTAAGACGCAACACTGCAAAAGTTGAGGGTGGAATATATTCCAGACATAACAAAACTCCTCGTCACTCTACGTTTGTGGTGCTCCTATCCGTCTGTTTTTCTTTTAATTGTACCGTCCGTTCTAATATGTTGTACAGGTGGAATAACAAAAATAACGACGAAAAGAAATAAAATTTAAAAATAAAGAAAAAGGAGAGGAAGCAAAAGGAGAGAGGAGCAGGTTGGTAAAAACAGCAGTTGGTACATGCAATACATAAACATTCTAAAGTTGCGACTTATTTGTTTTCATTCAATTTAAATGTTAAATTATGACTTTCAGTGTGACATAAGGAAAGTAATTTTGTAAGGAAAAAATGTAAAAAAAATACTGAAATTAAAGAAACCGGGAGAAAACAACAACTGACACATAATATAATGATTTCTTTTAATTAATTATTTTTCTTCCTTTTTACGAAATATATTCCTTTGATTTAAATTAATAAAATTAATAAATTAACAAAATTAATAAAATTTGTCAACTGAATTATTCGAAAGATTTATTTTTGGCAAGAAAAAATTAGATATAAATATGTAAATATTGTTTAAATATATATTACTATAAACCAAGAATGTGTTTATGAATTTTAACTTATAATAATGATTATATTTATTACATTATACACAATTTATTACATTATATGAGCATAATTTTTTAATCAACGTACGTGCCATTATTTGTAATGATTTAATGTTATTATATGTGCTATATTAATTGATAATTAGCATCTTTCGTCACTATTCCGAAATAAGATATTTTAATTTTAATTTTGATAAATAGCCTATATATATATAGAAGTATATCGTAATCTATTTTGCAAATATTAACAATTTTTGTTCTCAAAGCAACGATTACTATGGCAGGCGTCCTGGAAATGTTGCAATGGGAAATTAAATTCCTAACAAATTCCATTACATCTCGGTACATGCACCACTGCAGAAAGTTTGTGGCGCAAAAAGGATGTTACGAGTTTGAACGAGAAAGACCACTTTTTCTCTTTCCAAAAAAAAAAGAAAAAACTAAATGGAGCTAAATGAAAATGAGTAATTGGTAACAAGTGTAAAAATATCAAATGTTCTGGTTTCATACATTAAGAAAACTTGAAATATTCACTGGGCTTGAGAATGTTTTGACAATCTCTGTATAAGTGTTATTAGTACGAATATCAATAAGAGAGTTTTAACTTGTTTTAATGAAGTATGTAAACCATAACGAGATTATTGACATGAAACATCTCTGAATCTTCTTGATATCTCTCATTTACGTGAAACATGCATGCTATAAATGGTACCTAATTGCTATATGTAACGGATGTATTCTATATGCAAATCAATGTCAAGAGACCGAGTAAGCACTAAATTAACGCAGATATTTATGGAGCTCCTACTATGAAAACATACTCTTGTAATTGTGATAATTGCAGTTAATCTTTGCTAGTATAGTTAATTCCGATTAAATTCTTACAATTATCATTCCGAGAAGCTACGGGGATCTGGGAGTTTTATCGCATCGGAATCGCTGAATCGCTGAATCGCGCGTCGCATGGGAGAAATTGAAACTTTTGTGGCTGCTATAATTACAGGTAATTCCGACGCGGCTGTTTCTTGTAGCAATTTAGATTTAATCGTAAGGTAACATTGAAGCAGTTCTTACAAATGCGTCCTGAAAAACGTGCGGGAACATAAGCGGATCCACGTCCTGTCCCGAATTCCGACCAAATTAGGCAGTGGAGAGTACGTACTCTCGGAATTGTGTATAGACCGCAAATCGCTACACGGAAATATCATAGAACGTAAAAACCCATAGTAGAGGAAACCATTTTATTCAGCGCGTTTTCTGACCATTAAATGAATGTTTCATGGAATTAAATTTTCTTATAATTAATGTATATGTGTATACGAGGTTTATGCTCTAAAGAAATAACTCTCGTAAATATTAGTTTTCAAAATTTAACTAAAAACTAATTTTTGGTTTAATTTAAAATATTATTCTTTCTATTTTCAAATCACACATTCTCTGATTCTGAAATAATAATTAATATTGAAATATAGTGATTAAATATTACTACAATAATAAAAATACTTTGTGGACTTATAAATTAATTTTTGAAAATTTTTATATTCTATAAAGAATAATATATTAATATCGTATATCTGACAACATGAATAATATATAAATGTTGAATTATTAACGATTAATCATTGTCATTGGCTGGAATATATACATTTAAATTTCTCTTAATATTTCATTAATGTATGAGAGATATCAATTTTCGAGCACCCTGTATATAAGAGAATGCACACCTCGCGAGCTGAACTAGCGTGCGAACGTTGATAGCGCTGCGTAATACAGGTACACGAACCTGATGCTACGGCACGGGACATCGAGTATGTACGTACCCACGAGTGAACGTGCAAGGGTTCTCGAGTAGCTTGGAATTAATTAAACAAAGAGGCATGTTAACGATATAGCGTACATTGACGTTTTGTAGTGGAAGACAGAGGTCACAATTCACACCGGCACGGCGGCGTGGCGCACTGCGTTAATGTACGCTCGTCAACCCGATGGGATTGTACTTCCTCACCATCCTTCAATGCTTAATCGACTAATTATTGAGTTTCAGAGAAGGATACGTACGGCCGTTGATCTCGGTTGTTCGTTGTATGATGATGTATCTAAAGATACTTTTTCATTTCTCGCACACGTTGCAGCATGCTTTATATGTATACCGCAATCATAAAACGAATAGAAGAAACATTTCTTGTTTAATGAAATAACGTTGAAAAGAAGAATTTCAGAAGAATTTCGATTTCTCATATCAGAGAGAGAAAGATTTGATTTTGTTCGATATTGTCTTATACGTGAATTGAGTGATAAATTAAAGCGCACATACACAGTTGAAAACTTTGTATTAATTTAACATAAGATGAATATGTGTTACGAAGTAACACAAATATTTGAAAATTAGTACAAAAAGTGTAATACAATTTGTAAACAAATTGTGGAAGCATATCTTTCCTATGTGAAAGTAACACATTTTATTCATTTATCTTAGAATTGATGTTTTAGAATACATTATTTTATGTTATTTGTTCGCTTAGGTACTCATAAATGTGTTTTAACACTAAGAAATGGTGGAACACTAAGAATATCAAATTAACATAAAATACTTAAATAACATAATCACATTATACATATTAAATTGATTTAAAAATCCAAGACTAAAATTTTAACAAAGATCGATTTTAACACAAATATAAAAGATATTAAATTTTATTATTAGTTAGTCAAATATTTTTTTGTATTCAATATATCCATTAATTTAAAAAAATAATAAATTCAAAAATAATTCCCATGGATAAGCTGGAGATATTGTTAAAAAATTTCAAACAAGTTTCTTCTCGAGATAAACAATTCTTTCGTCGAACATGATTTTATAGCTAGATAAATTACTTTATTTATCTTTATTTTTACAATTAATTGTAAAAATGCATAACTACATCCCTCAGACTTAATTTACGAGACCAAACTTGGTGATAATAGGTCTTAACGTTTCGTGACCTTTCCAAGCCAGACGGCATCGCCTTCCTGTAATTAGTAAGCCGTGTAAAACTTGCTGCGTTTCAATCTACGCGATTCTTGAAAAAGAAATGCGCGAGAGAGTACGCCCGATGAGTTTCGCCGATTAACATCGTCGAGGTCTTCTGCAAATTGCTTTCCTATTCGGCGAATTACGGCCTTTCTCGAATGTAATAACGCTACGTGCGCTTAGGCCACCGCGGAAAAATATTACAAAGCTACGGTTGCATAATCACGCGGCATTGCACATTGCACTGCACTACAGAGAAGCGTGTGGTATGTAATAATGCGTACTGGAGCGTTATTAATGAGTAACGTCGGCGGTAATGAGTAATAAAGGTGTAGCCTTATTCATACCCTTTTGCATTTCTACGAATCCTTCTACGTCAATAAAGTCGATAAAAGCACTCCGTTATGACTGTAGAAGTACAACGGGCACAGCCTATTTTAATTTATTCACTTGTTCATCGAGAAGGGAATTCGAAGCTAACGGTTTTGAAATTATAAAGTGTAGGAAGAATTCGTGCAGAACGCAGCAACCATTTCTATAACAAAATCGATAAGCGAACATTATATATCCTTACATCATATCGCGCATGATTGTTATGATGTAATTCATGATTATTTGCATAAATACGATTTGATTTTATGACTTAAACATTTATAATGATAAGAATTGAATATTTATATGATAATGATAATATTGGCATTTTCTTAAAAATACTGGAAATGAAAAAGATACAAGAAATGAAAATTCGTGTTATCTAATTTTCCTCCAAAGAGAAACTTGGTCTGAAATTCCTCAAATCGTGCGTCTATAATCAAAAGAAAGTTTAGCACTTCTGATACGTTTCATATGTAAATCGTTATTGACATATTACTTTATTCGACATCTTTCAAAATAGCGCATCGGAATATTGGAGCGTAAAAATGGTTTAAGTCAGTCTTGGATATGTCGTAATACTTAAAGAAAGGAACGGAGAAGAAAGTACACGCGAGATAATAGGTAATACGTAATTTACGAGGACGTCACAATTTTGTTCGAATCATCAAAAATTTTTGAATGCCGAGAACGAGTCGAGAATGGTGTAGACCATCGACTCGCTAACAACAGGGCCCAGCACACAATCCCGTGAGTCATAAAATCTACCAAGAGCCTCTCGGTATCGTCGATATCCTGAGACATACGGCCCCATAAATTATACAGCTCCACTGACCTCGCTCGTCGACTTTGCTGCTACTGGAAACGAGTGACGTCCACAGAAGCACAATGTAGGCCTGCAAGAGCCTCTCATATGAACACGAACAACCGTCACGGTTTACTTCGTAACCGTTAAGACATACGATTTTTTTATTCTTTCTACCTTCTAATATTGAAAATGAGTAACATTATTAAATACATTGTCTTAAATGTTACATTATAATTTCTAATTGCCAATGTATATATCATTTATAAACAAATTTCTGATTTATTTGACATACAAAATATCCGAAAATTATTTTAAACTAACAGTCAAAAGTTCAACATTTGATCATTCAGCTAGTATTAATATTAAATCTTTATCTTTTATTTATATCTCTCTTTAGAACGTCTTATCTATTTTTCTTTTTTGAAATATATATTTATCAAATATATTAAGCAATTGAATATGTATTTGTCAAAAATTATTACAAATTATTATTTTCCGATAAACCGCATTTTTTAATTAAAAAGGTAATTATTAAACTTGTGGTTCTGCGTTTGTGTGTTGCTTAATTAATGCCGAAATGAAAAAGTATCTCATGTCATGCCTTAATTCTTTTTTTTCTCAACTGTTGGTTCGTTCTTTTTAACGAAATAAGATCTAATTTCGAGTAAACGAATATGTGGTATCGTATACATCGCGATCGGTGTCCACGAGTGCGACGCGATAGAGGAAAAAAGATCGAACGTCTCAGTGTGCAACCCAGTAAGAAGACATTTGAGAAGAAGAAGAAGTCGTTTGAGAAGAAGAAGAAAACGCTGGATATACGCGTGTACCTACGTTACATTGGTTCTAACGACCGATCGTAAAGAAGCTGTTGGCGTATCTACCAGAAGTATTGGCATTTAAATATCTCCATCTGTTCCCGCGCAAAACGATGAGCATGATCCGAGCTGATATTAATAAGCGACCGGCTCCGAGACGCGCGCGCCGCACGTTTCTTATCAACTACGAGTCAACACGATGGATGTTCATATGTAATACAAACGACCAGCGTAATGGATTTGTATTATCGAACACGAAGAGTCGATCGGACTACGAGGATCAAGCGTAGAAAAACATAAAAATTTTTATCGAAACGCATCGCGCAATACAAACGCGTATGAGTCGCAGGAATTTTATAACGGCTATTCGATGCTGGACAATCATTTTCGATCGTACACTTTTTGCACCCGGACGCGATTTACTGCACGCAGCGAACAGTCGCTCCGCCGATTCAATACCATTTTTGTCAAATGGCAATTCTCTACTTTCAAGAGAGGAAATGTCTTCAGAGATGACATTAATACACATCTAAAATCGCATTCTTATTTGTATTACTATCTTTATATACACAGTAAAAAAGAAAATGTTAATTTTAACATTTTTTACATGTCCTAGGAGATCCACTCTAAATTTTAAGTTAAAGTAACTCATTCGTCTTGTGTTATTTATTAACAAACTAGTAATGTTAAATAATTGACACAATACTTTACAATATAAATATTAACAGGGCATAGAACCAATATTACAAACGAACAATTTTAATTAAAAGATTCTATGCCCTGTTAATATTTATATCGTTTTACACATATTGAGCCTTATAATTACATTACAATACTTTACATTTATATTTGTTATTTTGACTTTAAGGGTGATTTAAAACTAACATATAAAATAAGTGGAGTACATAGAAGAGTAGTTGCAGTTACTCGTAAAAAAATGTTAATAAAACATTTTTGTTCGTATAATGTGAATGAAAAAATTCTTAGATATTAAATTGACTTTGAGATATATAGATTAATTGAAACAATTGTATTAAAAACACTCAAAATAATATTCCATTTTTAATTGACATACGCAATTGTTAAGTTAGAAAGGTGACATGAATTTAACATATCAAAATGTTACAAAAATAATAACATATCAGTTGTGTATTAATTTTACATTGAAGTAATAATCAAAATGTGGTAACACAAGAAAAATTTTACATATGGACGCACGATTTTTTACTGTGTATATATATTAAACACTTGATAAATATTTGTTGATGATAAGATATTTGCTTTTTATATACTCTCTTTATTACTTTATTTATTCTCTTTATTTATTTTATTTTAATATCCTGTATTTTTACAATCAATATAGTTGTTTTAAAGTTTTACGTATATTTTTATACAGATAATTTAAATTCATAAGGTGATAACTATAAGAGTGATTTTTGATGATAGAATTCGAAATAAAGAAAAAAGTAGAGCTTGTTATTTGCCACTCAGTTTTCACGATATATACATACGGATCTGACAAGTATAAATTGTTACAGTCTCGCGCCGGTATCACGATATGAAAACTCAATGCAACAACGTGCAAGTAAATTGCGAGTTGTAAGACCCATATATGAGATGATATGGTGATAAACCAATGATCTTTTAACAATCGCATCTCGCAATTCTGACGTCATGTTGAGTGATTAAAATATGAACGTTACACAGCGCGTTGACAATAATCTGTCAAATAGTTGAAATAAGCTTTATACATAAGCGGTATCTCAAATTATCCGTTCATTATTTCCTTTTTTAGTAATTTCGTAATTCATTAGTTTTGATTTAATGAAAAGTAGAGAAAGTACAATTTTTTGAACGCTAGATTATCAAGCGCATACACGGAGAGAATTTTCTTTTAAAATTTACCCTGAAAATATGGTGATTGTGGTACAATACAATATTTTAAAGATTTTTACCATGCACTTCAGTAAAATTGATCAAACTTATTTTATACTTTATTGTAGTTTTATTAATGAATGAGAGAGATTTATATTAAAATTCTTCGAAATACAATGTTGTCCTACGACTGTCATATTTTCAGGATAAATTCTAAGAAAAAATTCTCTCCGTGTATAAATGTCTTCAATTGAGATAGAATATTATGTTTTTTTATTGCTAATCAAATTTTATTTAAAATTTAAATCGAAACTTATTTTTTAATTTATGTCAAAATCAAGAAATAATCTTGCAATTAATGCTATCCATTAAATGTAATTATTTCTACTGCAAGTACAATAATAAATGGGTATCTGTCATACATTATGAAGTTAATATAGTGAAGTTGAAAATGAAGGTAATGGATGCATACGGTAAGAAGATTATAAAGCCCTCGATTATACCCGTAGGCGTTCAATGAAGCGATTCGTTTCTGCTCTACACCTCTGAAAAATCAGTAGACAATTAATCATTGAACGAGTGATCGTGAACAGCGTTGACTAATTTGTCAACCGCTGAGTGTTAATTATCGCTTCTTATGCGAGATTATTATAACAGAGGCGCTAATTGCATACTTCATATGTCAATGAACCACGCCTTATCATCATTACATAACTGTTTCATAATCCGTATTAGAAGTATGTTCATTATCGTGAATTTAATCGTTGTCCATTCATAATGATTTATAAACGATAAGATGATGATCTTAATGCAAAATGGACTTATTTAATGTTTTTCTTACGGAATGTTCATCAAATATTTATTGAGATCACTTCTACTACATGAAATTGTTGAAACACAAGAAAATTATCTTGCATACTTAAAATAAAATTTTTTTTTGAGAATTATATGTATTATTTTCGATTTACGAAGAAAAATACAAATGCAAATATTTTAAAATTATTTGAAAATTCTAATTCTTATTCTAATTATCCAATTCTTATTTTTTAAAAATTATAATGAATTTGTAAAAAATTCTATTGTAATTTGTAAAGTTTTCAATAAAATTACCACGAAAGTTACATGCCTCTTATTAAGCTAGCCGCGGCGATTTTAATTATTGTCGACGATGTAATCCCCAATTGGAGTGCTGTATAATTTCAGGAAACGATCGCGCGTTTCACACGACACTTGGACGGAAAGGTCGGGTGTGTGCGAAGGCGCGCGCTGTGCTACCCAAGAACTATTTAATGGTCCCGCCGTGTTGCAATACGATATCGCGAGGTAGCACTGCGAAATGTTACGATAAAATCTAATTTGCATTACAATGGCCGCATCTGTCTCCTGGACGATGTTGCATGCTCTATCTTGGCTCGTTGACGTTCAATGATGCCTGTACTTTTATATATACGTATATATATATGTGTATATATGTATACGTATTTATGTATGTATATATTTACCATCGCCCTGGCATGTAAACACGCGTGTAGGTCGCCCCAGGGTCTTGAAAATAATGAAAAAGCCGATTAAGTCGCTAAGTGTGCACGCCGCGGACAGAAACGTATAAAATTTCACGAGCTCGTGTACGCCGCAAAATCAGCGATCTTTCAACATAATTTCAGTGTGTCATAACGTTCGTTGACGTCAGACTGAGCTGTCCACGCTCGCGATATGGGATATTACCTACGATCGCACGAAAAGTCGCGGGGAGACTATTTTTCTCGCGCCACTGAGACTGGCGTACAACGGCCACAATAATAATGACGGTAGTGTGGGACCGATGCATACGCGCTACATCAACTTGGCAGACCGTGAGGCAGACTTAATTGCGATACTTGTGTGCGGTCATCAAAGGCCACGCTTGCACGGTCGTCGATAGATCTGCTTATTGGATAGCAAAGGATTAATATTCGCAGTAACGGTAACCACCGCGCGTCATAATTAAGATTTCATAAAAATTATTTTTTATCTGGTAACTTATCTGGTAAATTTTATTTAGCTTTACCTAAGTAGCAAAATAGAATCTTATTTATTCTTAGGATTGATGAAAATGATAATTAATTTACTAATTTTTATTTAATTAAAAATATTAAAAGCATATTCAGTACATTTAATATTATTCCTTAATTACATTTTAATTGATTGTAAATAAATGTGGTATAAATTTTGTAGATTAACGGTAAGAAATGATAATTAAAATATATTTATATTATAGTAATTTGTTAATGAATTATTTAAAAATTTGTTATTCAAAATTCATGTAGATTCTTTGCCTTGACTTCAATCCATAATTATTTTTCTTTGTGTATATGTTTGAGTAAACATTGTTTTCTTTCTTTTTACAGTTTTGCACATTTTAAATGTACAATTATACTTGTATATACCATAATTAAAAATATTTTTCTACGATAGCATCGCTTCAGTTGCAATTTTAAAGTTTTTTATATTTTTTAACTTTGTAGCAACTAACATTATTTTTAATTAGAGGAATGAAATAATTTTTAAATATAAATTATTGAAAAACAGACAGATTTCTATATCAGTGAATTTCAACGGATTTTAGGACGTTTGTTCTATTCTCTCTATGATAAATAAAAATATATATAAAAGATAATTTTTTCTTTCGTACAAGACACTTCTAATTACATAAAATTCAACTTAATATCTAATCTCACAATTGACATTCATGCATTGACATAACTATGAAATTGATATATCGTTAAAAACGAAGAAATTGCGAAGCATGAACGATTAATGATACTATTATGCGAGTGCATGGAATATTTTACTTAATTAAAATAAATTTTTAAGTCCAGCGTTAGTCTACATCGCGATAGTATCGCGATTTATTGAAAATACGAATCGATATTTAGATAAATCCTTTCATTGCCACGCCTTATTTCATCGCGGTGGAAGAAAAAAACAATTAAAAGTTTCTTTCAGATTCCTTCACCTTACGTGAACGGGTGCGCTTTTGTATGATAACGACGTTATACCGTGAAATCAGGATAAATGTATTGATACATACTCACACAAATATAATATATTTAACGTGTCGAAAGTTTTATTTTTTACAAAATTTAATAAACGAATGAGATCTTTTGTAGATATATTTAAAAACATTTATAATTATAGTTGTTGTAACCATAAAATAGTAGAAATTACCATAAAAATTATTCAAGTGACTATAATTTTATAGTTATATTTTGGAACAACCATATTTTTTATGGTTGTTCCAAAATATAACTATAAAATTATAGTCACTTGAATCATTTTTATGGTAATTTCAACTATTTCGTGGTTATAACAACTATAACTATATAGTCATTTTAGATTGCCAACTATATATATTTGTTGTTAGAACTATATACATAGTTACTGTTATTATTATTATTATAGCAGTAATAATCATAATTATAGTGATATGTAATTATAGTTACAAATACCAAACATTTTTCTCTCAGTGTAAGTGTCGCAAAAAAGATATATTTTAAAAATGTATTGCATATTTGTAGATATTATAATTTGTGATATACAAACTGTTGTCATGGTCAATGTACAGAAAATCAAGTTTCCATATTAACAATGTATGAGGAAATAAGGTATGTTCACACAATATATTATGCAACGTGTCGTTAAAACAAATCGAAATTTGATATACGACTTTGCTACAATCTTTAGTTATGTGAAATATTCGACACACCCGCGTAACAGTCTCATTCATCGTCTCCAGGAGTGGCACTCACGTCTCGGATATCATTTTATAGCATCTAGACACATTTTGCGCAGCTTGATATCTCGATTTCAAAACTGAAACCTATCGATTCAGTTTTACAAGCTTCGTTTTACGTCTATAGGTACATTGAATTTTATTCTCATGGATTTATAGAGCTTTTAACTTTATTTTTATCTTTACATATTTCTATCGACGCTTATTGTTACTATTTTTATGTATAACATTTCTGTAACTATTCAAATTTTGGTTTACCTTCTAAATTTAAAGCAATATGTGTATCAGCCTATATAAACATTAGTTGTTTCTTCTATAATAATCACACAATAATATATTCCTATACGATTATTATCTCCTTTTTATATCACTCTTTTCAATTTCTTACATTGTTAAAAATATTTGTTTTTAATTTTATCGTCAATTGCCATAATGTGCTTTCCCAATACTTTCGAATAAAACATGAACGTTCTGCAAATAATTTGGTTACAAATACACATAAATATTCTGTATGAAAATTTCATACGAATAAGTGCAACGTTACAATACTTTAAAAGTATTTTAGAGTCATAGTCGTTTTCCCATGATTTCTTTCAAAGATTTATCAAATCTCCGTCTCGAGAGGGAAGGTATGTCGATGCCGACATACTCGTGGCTTCTTGATTTTCTCGCCAAGCCGACGGTAATAAGGAGCCCTCTACTCTCACATTGTGGAAGAAGCGGGGTCGACGGTGGTTTATGGGGGTCGCGTTCCCACTTGTGCAATCGCTTCATGGTAAAGTGTTACACGAATGCATACAAGGGATTTTCTCTCTTCCTTTTCCTGGCGCCCTCTTTCGTCTCGCTCTCCTTCTCGCGCTTCTTTCTTCGCGCCTCTCTATCTTCTCTGCTCTCCCTTTTTCTCTCAATCTCGTCTTTCTCGCTGTTTCTTCCTTGCTCGTGCGAGTATCGTGGAATGCATCGGCACTTCCGAGCATCCCCTCGTTATCATTGTTGCAAATCCACTCGCTGCAACCGGGGTCTGTGAGCTACCGTTTGCGTCTTATCGCTCACTAAAGCCCAATGAACACTTTGGACAATGACGATATATTGTGCAAAATTTCTGAGAATCGTCGATAAACATCAATGTACGAACATTGCAGCTTGATACACAAAAATTAGGATCAGGAAAAATAGATGTTATCTCAATTTTTACGCATCATCGTTTGATAGGGTCACAATGAATGACGAAGACGATACATAATGTTAAGAAAGAATTTTTGAAATCGTTAGTTATCATTGCTTTTTCTTTGAAAAAACAAAATAAAACATAACTAATATTTTCACGTAAAAACACGAAGATTTTTCCATAGGTACTTTAAATAATTTTACTACAATTAATAATGAAATATTTTTAGAAAAAGTGTGCGCTTGTAATGACACTATTACACTAATTAATATAGTAAAGATTGATTAAATTTTGGCGTACATAAGTATTAAGTTTTTTTTACTAATAAATTTCTTTTTTTTGTTTTCTTTCTTTTAAAAAGTGTATCTTTTTTCAGAAAAGCTTATTTTATTTTATTGTCTAATTAATATATACAAAAATTATATTCATAAAAATATATCAAAACACGTTATTTGATAAAATTGCACTTGATTTTTAAAATAATAGAGTTTATAAATATATTTTTTTTAATATTCTGTATGAAAATTTCACGAATGAAGTCTCTTTTTTTTGTATAATCTGAAATATGTTTTTTATTGCTTACGGTGTCTAAAAATTTAGCTGGATAGAAATTTGATGATTTTTTATTGAACTAAAATAATTATGTAGGATCAAATTTGAGGATAATACTGCAAAAAGTTTTGGCATTTTATCAATCGATACAAGCGTCTTACATAATTATTTTGATGATCCAACAAACTTATTTTCAGATTTGTATCTAGCTAAGTTTTTAATTAAATTAACTAAACTATTAGATATTTTTACAAAATTCTGCGTTTTTTCTGTGTATTCTGTTCACATCGTAATTCTAAATATATTGTCATATAGTTTTTAACAACATTAAATAACCGTTGTTGCGTTTTATTTGTAGATTTGATACGATTAAATTTTCAGGATGCTGTTTCATATAATATTATTATGCTGCGCTGCACTACATTGTCGGTATATTCTTGTATCATGTTACTGCACGTGTGCTCCGTTATAATTTTTATCGTTCATCAGCATCAATCGTTTTATCCGCTCAAAGGAAACATGTTCTTATCAAATATAATATGCATTTCAAGTTTTTCGGTACTATCTTAAGTCTACCAGGAGCATGTGAGCTCATATAAAATGCAACAATGTACATATCTTATGCACTTTTTACTGGAGAAGATCTCCTTCCTGCAATGATTATTGTAATAAAGTGCAATAATTATTAGCGTCTATATCATATTATTAATTTTATAAACATCAGTTATATTCATAGAATATATAACGTAAAAATATATAATTGAAATTTTTAAGCAATTTTACAATTAAATAATTGTCTCTTGTAGTATTTAAACGTTTGAGTAAATAAGATCTGTAAATTATACAATATAAATATTAGGTGTTAAACTTAATTCCTGCCGTTTTTCGCCTCCAAAATTGATTTGTTTCGAAGGGAAATAACTTAATCAAAGTATTATTAAAATAAAGTAGAAAATGGAGGAAATTACTTTGATTAAGGTATTCATTCATCTTCCCTTCGAAACAAATCAATTTTGGAGACAAAAAACGGCAGGAATTAAGTTTAACACCTAATATATAGAATATATAAATGATTGGCAAGAATAATATATATTTTTCTTTACTCACTATAAATCACAAATTATAATTTATAATTTACAAAACCATTTAGTAGAACTTGAACATAACATGTAACATCCTGATTATTTCATGAGTTATAACATTTGAAAATTAAGAATTATTTTTGTTTTCTGAATTTGATAAATGATGGAATAGCTACATTTAAATATTCTAGTTCATATGTCCTGATGTAAAGTTATAATGAAGTAATAGGATCCAATCCAAGATATCTCGATTTACAAATGAGATAGATTATACATATTTATCGCTTTGCAATTTTCTTTTAACTTGTAGGAATCATTATCTATTTGAGAAGTTCTATGCAATTATCATTCATCTGAGCTGATTGCTCATAGATATCTATCGAATCAGCTTAAGTACCAATGATTCTAACAATTTCACCATCGATGCTGTTTATTTAGTAATTTATCTGTCATATATATAGTAAATGATCGATTGATAGCACGCAAAAAACTGATGCTTTTGCAACATCGAGTGCTACTGTGCGCACATTCGATATACACGACATTATATATTATAAAACATGCTCACGAGTTTGCAAATCAACGTCGTTAATTTTACTGCTACCCCGAGTTCTTGCCACCTATCAGCGTTCGTGTGCGCCAATAAACGAAGGTGCGTAATACAACGTACACTGATTACGTCGCTAGTGCGTTCACTCTGTACACGCCAAGTAGAAGACTTAACGATATTATGGGTTATTAATGGCACGACAGTGATCGATTAACTATCCGAGAAAAACTCTGTTCCCCATTACAAATATAAGTATAATTATATCCTACAGATTCTCTCGGCGACATTGAGTGTGCTTTGAAAGTTACCGCATCTAATTGGATATATACATATGTATATATACATATAAAGTAAGCCGAAAAGTGTAACACGAAAATTAAAGTAATTTCTTCTGAAATAATATTAAACATAACAACGAAAACAATATTGCATAAACTGGAGTACGAATCATTTGAATTTATGTAATTATGCAAAAAGAGAAGATACATTATTCTTTAAAAACTTAGAAATTCTAAAAAATATAATATTCCTTTAGAAATAAAATAAATCTGCACTGAACACATTTTTTATTGAAAATGAATGAATCAGAATTTTCTGGTTAAATCTACACGATAATTTTAGTTAACATTATTAATCAACTATCCAATTATAATAACCACGGGAATTCTAATTAACATGATCAGAATCTTACTAGTTTGTTTTTAACCATAAATTTTCCTCATTGCGTATAGAAATAAGTTTCATCTCTTGTTTAGAGGTATTTAATTTTTATCTTCTGTATTAAGATACTTTCTGTATAGAACACCTAGTATTGATAACGCATGAAATATATTTTAAGAGCATCTTATATAGACTTATTCTTAATATTTCCATCATCTTTAATTAGGACGTTTTAACTATATTACGCAATAAAAACAATAGTCAAACAATCAGTCAAAATAAACTAATATAAGACATTATTATTAAAAAAATTTTTATAATAATAATATTAAGCCGTGTGTGTGAATATATACCTTATGAAACAAAAAAAAATAAATTATTAATTTGGTTTATAATAATTTTATACAGCAAAATGATCGTATTTTTCTTCAGTTAAGTCAATAACTTATAAACGGTAAATACACTGAGAAAAAAATGTTCGGTACTTGTAACTATAATTACATATCACTATAATTATGATTATTACTACTATAATAATAGTAACAGTAACTATGTAGGATATAGTTCTAGCAACAAATGTATATAGTTGGCAACCTAAAGTGACTATAATTATAGTTAAATTTACCATAAAAATAATTAAAGTGACTATAATTTTATAGTTATATTTTGGACCAACCATATTTTTTATGATTGGTCCAAAATATAACTATAAAATTATAGTCACTTTAATCATTTTTATGGTAATTTCAACTATAATTATAGTCACTTTAGATTGCTAACTATATACATAGTTACTGTTACTATTATTATAGTAGTAATAATCATAATTATAGTTACAAATACCAAACATTTTTCTCTGTGTGTAGAGTTAAATAAACTTTTGGACGATTATTTACTGTTGTTTGATATATACATATTTACATTTATATACCTATATATATATATATCAAACAACAAATAATCATGCAAAAGTTTATTTGAATAGTTACACACACACATATATATACACAGTGCCCGCCAAGAGTCCTGGGCCACCTGAATAATTTCTGAATGGTTCGAGATATAGGACTGAAACTTACTGGGATACAATGGGATCGTAAAATCTATCATTGAACCTCAAAAACACCCACCTTGACATTCCCGAGGGGAGGTGGGAGAAGGGGGCATGTGGGATCTAGTAAAGGCTTGTTTGAAAGGGCTTTTCGAGACGAGAACAACGCGGACTGACCGAGGTCTACAATTTTTTTTCGCAGAGTTATGATCATTGTTATTCAGAAGAAAGAGTTACATCTCTTGTGCGTGCGTGCGTGCGCGCGCGCGCTCGCGCGCGTGTGTGTGTGTGTGCGCGCGCGCGCACGCTCACTTGGCTCATCTTTAATCTTAAACGAGCTTTTCACTCGATCCCACACGCCATTTAAGATTTTTAGGCTCTCTTCTTCCCCCTTCCCCTGGGAATGTTAAGGTGGGTGTTTTTGAGGTTCAGTGATAGATTTTACGATCCCATTGTATTCCTGTAAATTTCAATCCTATATATCTCAAACCATTCAGAAATTATTCAGGTGGCCCGGGACTTTTGACGGGCACTGTATATATGTGTATGTATATATGTAAAAATTTGACTTAATATTCTTAAGGTATCTCCTCATCTTTGTATATAAATATTACAAAATGCAATTTTACATAAGAATCAAGACAAATAAAAGAAAATAAAATAACTTTTAGAACCAATAAAAGAACTGTGCTTCAATTTTATACAGATATTCAGATGTAATAATGGAATCAATGTAATTTTTATATTTTTTATATTGTTTTAAAATATGGCACATATACATCCTTAATAACAAATGTGAATACGTAAACAGATAGATAAAGAAATTGATAATTCATGTCTTCAAAATAAATGATCGCTCAAATTGTTTATTGTTATTTTAACGTTGTACATTGAAACTTATTTTTGTTAAAACTTATGATAATCTGTTGCTATTAAGTCATTTATAAAATCACACAAGGTAATCAAATAGGCACAATATTTTTTATATTTCAAATAGTCTTAGGATCTATTTTCGTTGTATCAATCTTTTAGCAATGAATGTCGTTCGGCGTATTTTTCGAGTTTTGAATTTGGGTATACCTACCAGGCACCGCAGCGGGGAAAACCGTGAAAATATTATCGCACTCTAAAATTTCTCCAGGATTACGGGGCGAAAAAAAAAGGAAGAAAGAAGAGAAAAATATGAGAGAAAGAGAGAGCGAAGAAAGTGGTGGGCGGTGAAGGGCAGAGCTCAGCGACTTTATCGCTTATTAATCGTGCGACTGTGATCGATTATCTTGAGTGAGAATGGCCATTTCCACGTAGAGGGTAGCAATTATGCCCGGTTCTTGGGCTATTATTACATCGGAGAGGGCCTCCACCGAAGGAGCGGTCATGGCCCGCGTAATCGCGGCGCGTTGTTAAAGGCAAGCCCAACGGATCGCACCGTCCCCGTGCACTAGGCCGAGATTGATTTATAAAGTATTAATTGCTAGTACATGGACGGGAAGGAAGGGTCGAAATAGCATTGAGCATCACTCTCTCTCTCTCTCCACCCTCCGTGTAATTGAAAATGAGGAGGAGCTTTTATCGGCGATAACCGCAGAAGGCTCGAGCTCCTACCGTCTACAAGAACAGCAAACGCGTTCATTTGGAACTATTAACGACATACAGCTCGTAGAACCCAGTGCTAGAAACTTGGGCACATTTTAACGTGAACCATGATTATATTTCGAAAATAATAATATCGTGGTGTGTACACACATACACAAATATATATGGAACAATAATAGTACAGATTCCATGCTAAGATGACTATACGGTTAATAATACTGTCAGTATTAACAAATACTAACAATATTACCTACTGATCGTGTGTGGTTAATATTGATGGATTGACATAGAATACTAATAGTGATCTGGATTTTTATTCTCGAGCATCAGTATCTCTTTATTAGAACATCACAATATGTCCCAGTGCAATAGATATTATAATATACGTAGAATTAAAGTGAAATGTATTGTTTATATAAAAAGTGCGTTTTTCTCATTTTGTTGGCTTTAATTAATTACAATATTTATATACAATTTTTTTATAAATACAACTTTACATATATTTTCTAAAGATACATGTTAAAGTATATTTAAGAATCACTTAATGTTTTTTTTACTTGTAAAAGTAATAAAAATTAAGCCAGGACGCAGAAGATTCGTGTATTAAGAGTTGATTATTTATTTAACGATCTCTATACTTTCCGTTTCTTGAAAACTATAATAGGTGTATTCGCTTTACTAAATAGCTCTGATATTAAAAAGACTACTGTATATATTCAAAATCAAAACTATGTAAATTTTGTATAGATATGTAGATTAGTATGGGTATATCATAATAACGAGGAAATTTTAGAATCAAGAAGTACATGGAATAAATTTAAAAAATTTCAAAATTTTAAATATTGTCTGAAGTCAAATGATTTTATCTACTTGCATTTTGTACATTTTTATTGTAAATATGTTTGGAGGATAATTGCCTTTCGTTTATTGAGTTAAATATCTTACGAATAACGGAACAATAAAAACATACAATTAACGTTAAAACACAAAAATACAAAATTGATGAGAGAGATGTTCAAATTCCAATATTTAAACGCAAACTGGTAATTCATACTTCTCTGGTATGCGCTGTTCATCACATTATTTGGAACATAAATCTTCCCTACATAACAACATTAAATATGCATCGTTATGGAGGGAACTGAAGGAAACAATTAATGTACAATTACGGTGCAATTTATGATTATGGCGCTCGGCGATATCCATCATAAGCTAATGGTTCCTATAAATAGTTAGCCAATAAATTCAAGGCATAAAGGAATCCGTTGATTATAGGACTGTCTTCCGTTATGTCGCATATTAAAATATATAGTTGTAGATACAATCTTAAATTATTGTCAAGGCAATATTATTTGACTTGTGCTTTCTTATTAAATACTTTATTATTATTATAAACACCTTTTTTATTGACCTCCCTATATTGTAATTATAAATTATGAGTACCTATTCTCTATTTATATTTAAATCAACAATATTATTATTGCTGAAGTTATACAAAGCAAAAGGAACGCGAAAGCTATAAGTACAGAACGTATTTCTAATTCTTATTTATCCATTTATATTATTTCTTTTGCTATTACGATACTAAATGAGTAATTAAAAACAGCAATTACCATGTGCAGGAAATTATAAGGATTCACGTTTAACGTGTTTGTCGACAGGTTTTGATTATAATATGAGTCAACTCGATCTTTAAAATTAATAGTTCTAACTCGTAAATATTGTGATTGTGTGATTATAATTATAAAAATCAAAAGTTTATACTGCAAAAAGATACAATATTATTTTTATAGAGGAAGTTATATATAAATAATATTCTATAATTAATGATTTTTAGACTTGTGAATGAAAACTTGCCAATAATTATATCTTTCATAATCATATAATCAAGGTTAAAATGTTCGTATTTTATTAAAATAAAACTGATTTTGTAAGTTCTTCACTATTATTATATTCGGATATCATCACGCTGTCATACATAATAATAATTAAATTAAATCTCTATCTTCTTTATCACACAGAATCGATCGAAATTTTCTAGAAAGCTGTACGAAACGATTCCATGTCTTTAATATGAATAATCTCTCGCAGCTCCCTGACTCGTTATGAGAACAAGCGCACAGATTATCCGGGTATTAACCGCGTTCCTGAAGATCAGAAGATGGATGTCGTTGGAGGATCTTTAGATTCAAGTTTTGCTGAGAAAGTTCTTCTACGTTTTCTTTATTTTGCTCAACTTGCGACGAAGCTGGATCGGCAAGTCGCGTAATAAAAAGTTTCGCGTACATTAAACACGCGTCTTCTTTTATTCGTTATTGCTACCTCGCTGCATGACGTGATTACGCGACATCGATGGATCGATGGGTTCTGATGAATTTGCGTACGAATAAGGTAAGAGGGTAGAAGGGACCGATGCCCTACAGCTGCGCTCGAATTTTGATGAGTAACGATTCTATCAAGCATCGTCAAGAAATGATCGAGGTGTTAATAAGAAACTTTGGGGAACAAAAGAACATAATTAACACCTTTAGCAGCTGCGTGAACAACCTGTCACATATAAATTGAAAAGACTTGCAAAGAAAGTCATCATTAAAAGTATGGAACTTGGAGTTTCACATTCCTCACATTACAAGAATTACTTTCACTGACGACTTATTTTATTTGAAATAATGTACAAAAACATTTAGTTCTTTTTATAACAAAATTTTCTGCTTCGATCTTTAAGTCATAGTTTTTTAAATAATATAATGTATGTTAGAAGTTGGATGTTAAAAAATATATGTTGTAAAAATATTATTGTTATAAATTCTTTAATAAATGTTTAATGAAATAAGAACAAGTAGTTGAAAATTTGCAAATTATATATATTTTTATTATGAAAATTGACGTTTCAGTAATTCATATTCTATCGACAAAAACAGTATTATTGCATTGCTCATTGAAATATAATGCTTAAAGTTAGCTGTTTGTGATGCAATATCTAAACGAAATGATGATTGCACAATTTTTATTTACACATATGGTATCGGCGAGGTCACTAATTACTCATTAGCAATTACATAAAATGCATCGAAAAAGATCATAATTCCTATCGATGTAAAACGTTAACTTGTATTAGTAAGGCAATAGCCGGTATACAATTTACTATCCCACATATCACACATGCGACTACTTGCAATGTCCACTGTAATGAAGCATATAAAACGATGAATAGAATACATTTGAGTACTCTGATATCAATCAATAGGACACAATCGTTCTACGAAGAATAATCCATTTCACAATACTCTTATCGATCATACTTAATCCGCTCTACTGCTCCGAACTGGACTGATATCAAACATCAAAGATTCAAATGGAAATGATTACGATAATGCTACTCAAGGTAAAATCAGTATCATTCCATATCAATACAATCGGTCGCACAAGCGAGATTCCAGCAAATATTAATTATAATGAAAATAATAATATTTATAAAATTATTAAGAATTTATTATTTAAAAATAATTTTGGATTTTATTCTCAGATTGATTTAAAGCTAAGAAGTTAAATGACAATTGTTTTTCTAAATTCTAATTATAATTAAAAATAAGGAAACATGATGTATACATAACGAATTATATATATAGTTTAATACTCCAATGTACATATAAATGTAATATTAAAAATATAAATAAATTATACATATATTTGTATATTACTATATCATTTTTATATTTATATAATTCTTTAAATTAATTAAAATGCATATATTACTCTCTCGAATTTATAATTCCTAATAAAATAATTGAATTAAAATTTGTTAAAGTTTCTTTCTTTCTCTCTCTTCTATTGTCTAATATTCACGTATTAACCGTTATATTCGTTTAGAATGAACTATTAGAGCCGAGATACGTAAGGCTATTTTGACTCAGTTAATAATCCGCAAAGCGCGGAAATTCAGATAACAAACGACACCGACGCTATTCGCGTCGAACTCACGAGTAGGGAGAGTGGTGTCGGTTGTAACAAAAAAAATATTTTTGCAACTAACCAATTTATTATAAATAAGAAAAAATTGAAATTTTTTATGAAAACAAATATATCCTTTGGCATTAATTTCAACTTAATAGATATTTAAAAAAG
>NW_017298213.1:202176-216348 GCF_001594075.2 Trachymyrmex cornetzi | reverse complement strand
TAAACAAATTATTTTCTATATAATTTTTGTTTTTACAGCAGAGAATTTGTTTTTAAAGCAATGAATTTATGTTTATAAAATAGAAAATTTGTGTAACCCTTTATACCATCGATGTGACAGATTTCATAACCTAACGACAGTTAACTTTAATGATTAATATCTCACTTCGTGGGACTGAGCACAACATTTTACTGCCAAATTTTTTCGTTTCATGCAAAAACGCTTCGAATGTGAGCATAATTTCATTGAAATCGATGATGAGGAACGTCTTCTAAATAATTACTCATGTTACAATCGACACTACTGTGATCGTTACTTTTGCAACCACCGCCGCTTGTTTCGATTTTATACCCATTAAACTTACATGTAAACAATAAATTGAATTGATATATACCTTACTGCAAAGCTTAATATTCATATATTCATATCACACAGTATCGTCGTATTACAAATTGTTGTGGAACGAGTTGCACTAAAATAATGGCGGGTAACAAAGTTTACAATCTAACCTTGATTTAACAAAAATAGGTGCTGCTACGTTTGCACTTGCGAATGGCCACTCAATTTTTCGTCAATGACTTATGTCTGTTAACGGGATGCAACCGTGCATGCAGTTTAGCCTTTCGTCAATAGATACAGCTATTGCGGTCAATGTTACAATTGACCCTCTATTTCAACCGACACCACTCTCCCCTACAAATAAAGGTGACTGAATTATAGATGGTCGACGGTATTAGCCGTTCGACCCGCGTAGCCCTCCGAATGCTCGTGCGGTAAATTGAAACGTTATACCGCTCGGAGGCGCGACTTTAATCCGCGCCAGCTCGTCGCTGATTAATGCCATCAAATCGAATCATCCGGCTGTAGCTGCATCTTGAGGCTACACGCCGAGGCTCTCTTCCTGCAGTCCTTCGCGAGAGATGATTGCCTCTCCTTACACACGGTATCAGCGCTCTTCTTTCATCTTCGTCCCGCGAGCCCGTGGGAGCGGCATTACCCGACCGCTTCTTAGTTTGTGTGCATGCACGCAACTCACATATAACATCCTGAACTGAAATCTATGAATATCTGGCATAAAGGGTCGGCGAATATCGTGATGTTTTCACATTTCATTTTGGAATTACTAATAAATGTCGGCGGTGTTTCTGACATTTCTGCTAATTGGAAGAGTTTGATTGATGTGTATTATTCATATTCAATTATTTATAATTAAGTATACGAAATAAAGTGAATATTAGAATAATTTTTAGCTTGAAAATTATTTTAGGTGTTATTCTTTATTTCAGATTGATAATAGAAAGCAAATGTGTTATTTGTTATTTTTAAGAATATGACTCCTATAAGGAAATGTCTTTTGAGATAAGAGAATGGTCTCTAATATTTACAAGCCAACGCGTATAAATGTTCACGACGATAAGCAATGCATTTCGGTGCAGTCCTTAGACACCGAATTGCTCATCATCGTTGACACTTATACGCGTTGGCTTGTAAATAGGGTCCAATATTCGCGCAACAGCGAGATTGCACAAATATATTTCGCAACCTGCGTCACCATAGCGCCGTCTGCTTTTGCCGGTGTACGACGTTATATTAAAGAGAAACGAACGAAACGAGTTTATGGTATGAGAGGTAGTAGGAGTCGTGCGAAGGAGTATTCGACCAAGTAGATTGCGATATACAAATATTATGCCAAGCGCAATGGAAGAAAATAGCTTTCGTTTGAAAATGACTGCCGTACTGGACTAGAGTCAAATAATCGTGACAATTGCATGAGAGACGATGATTACTTAACCGAAGCCTACGTGGAAACGTGCCGGGATATCGCGACACCCACGTCGAGCGAAAATAGATTTACCTAACGACGTTTGAGAGTGTGTGAAGCCTCGAGTGAATTCGACTAATATCTATTAGAGAGATAGAGAGAGACTAGGAAGAATCGTTAACTCGAGAGAGCTGCGTAAACATTTACGCGGATGAGTAACTTTTAAGACTATCGGAAAATAAGTGCAGTATCGTGTACCTTCGTAATATCTCAGAAGCTAATGTATACGGCCTATCGTAATTTCGTACCGGAAAACGTTACTTCACCGTTATTTTCATAAAATAAGTTGGCGATTTTTTTTTTTTTTTTTTTTACGCAATAAATAGAACTGTTTGTATGCGACTTGCACTTGCAGTTAATTTTACTGAGACTCGGAATATGTGGAATTAAACATTTGGAAACGGTATATTGAAGTTTCGCGATGGTTATGCTAAATTATACGATTGAATTCGATATAACTTTGATAAATTCAATTTTCCGTACTACAAATACAGAAAAATGTGTCTTACGTCAATCGTCACGTTTCCATTGCCGCGGATAAATATAGAGATCATTTTTGCGTGCCTATATCACTGAAAATTCTGAACTCGAATGTATACTGGTTTCAATCGTAGCTATAAAATGTGTGATATAATTGTGGAAAAAATATTTGCAACTGGTTATATTACTAAAAGATCTTGTTTTACAAATTACAAAATTTTTTTGTATTTACATTTTCGTTAAATTGTTTAATAAAAAATTAATTCGTCCTTTTCATATTTTACCACCATTCAATACTGTTTATAAGTTCTCTTTTGAAATATGTATATAGGGAAAAATTCGAACGTAAATACAGATTATACGGTATTATTCATAAAACAATAATGCACATTTGATTGCAACTAATATCTCATCGTGTCGTGACCGGTGGAGCAGACAAACGAAAGGAGACAGGAATGACGGAGACGGGACCAGAAGGAGAGGGGAAATCCGCGACGTGGAAACGTCGATACAGATTTCCGTGGAACTTGATCCCAGTATCCCGGCATTTATTCCACTTGTCTCTCGAATCAGTCACGACGATCTTCACGATCTTTCGTAGGTGCATAAATCACGCAGAGAATACCCGCGGCTGTTCCGTCTCGTGGCGACCTTTCGATCGAGCACGGGTCTCGTTTGCGGAATTTATTGTCTTACATCACACGAAAGCGTGTATATGTGCGACAGACGTTACGCTGGCTGTTACGCTGAAGAGTACCCTACCCGCTGTTTTTCCGTCGTGTCGTCGTCGATGTGATCCGGCACCGTCACGAAATCGTCACGAAATCGTCGATGTCGTTAAATTGATGTTCTATTAAAATTCCGATATATCCGCGAAAGTGCGGACGCACCGCGCCGCGGCGCTGTCTTGCCGTAGAGCCACGGCGTTAAGGCGCGAGGTTAAACGATGGACAGGGCGATAAGGCTAATGAGCTGTAACGATCCTTTCCCCGCTTTATCCTCCCCCACCGATGGTGCAGTTAACCTTTATCCGTGCGCGATTTTCAAAGACCTTGTTAAACGCCGACTTTCTCCGCGAGAGCCTTGCCTAATTTCTTAGTGCCCGAGGATTGGACGAGCGTCCAATCGCGTTTATGGGCGAACATACGGATAATTGTTGCGCATAACCCGGGGTTCTATAATTGGTTGCCCTTTATCGTCTGCCTTAATAGCGGTTTGTTGAGAATTAGATAAAAGTCCCGCGCGCGGCGATGAATACCTGTATATGCGCTCTGCTACGTAATTTACATTTGCAGAATATATAGCTACGATATAACTAATTGGATAATGTTTAGCATGACGACGTAGATTATTATTAAATCCTCGTAATCTGTTATTTTTGTGTCAACAAAACCAGACATCTGAGCCACAGGACTAAATAACTTTGTGTGTGTCTATTACATTAAAAGATTAAAAGAAAAGTTTATCTACACTTTCAAGGCTATCGTAAAGCTTGAACAGCAATTTAATAATACGAAGACAGCATGTGATAATTAATGGGCATATCATTAGTATATTAATCTTTTATATAACTGTTTATATAATTTGAGGAATTTTGTATCGACGTCTTGCGAGTCGAAATAATAGAAATAATCACGATCTTCCTGTGTTTTACACTGAAAAAAATGTTTGGTATTTGTAACTATAATTACATACTATAATTATGATTATTACTGCTATAATAATAATAATAACAGTAACTATGTATATAGTTCTAGCAACAAATGTATATAGTTGGCAACCTAAAATGACTATAATTATAGTTATAACCATAAAATAGTTGAAATCACCTAAAATGACTATAATTATAGTTATAACCATAAAATAGTTGAATTACCATAAAAATGATTCAAGTGACTATAATTTTATAGTTATATTTTGGGACAATCATATTTTTTATGGTTGTTCCAAAATATAACTATAAAATTATAGTCACTTGAATCATTTTTATGGTAATTTCAACTATTTTATGGTTATAACTATAATTATAGTCATTTTAGGTTGCCAACTATATACATTTGTTGCTAGAACTATATACATAGTTACTGTTATTATTATTATAGCAATAATAATCATAATTATAGTGATATGTAATTATAGTTACAAATACCAAACATTTTTTTCTCAGTGTACTCTGCATCCCTCTCGCTCAATGCTATAAAATAAAATTCCAGCGGCAACTTATTCGCACACAACTCACCTATTTATCTCACTTGCGATCGACTTACACGCGCCCAGAATGCACTCACATAATGTGATTATGCTAATAGCCAATACGGTCGAAGAAAAGTGATATTGGGATATCCCCACGTCACACTACGATCGACAATAATTATTGGAAATGACTCATCAATCTCACTCAGTCTTAAAAGGCGTCCCGTACATCACTATCAGAAGCGGATTTCTACCGCTCAGACATTTTAGGACCCATTTTATTATGTCGCGACATGCATCTATTATTACGCGTAATAATTGTTTTAATACAATATTTAGATCCATAGATAATAGAATTTTAGAATACACGGAAAGGACGGTTTTGCCAAAGTATCTAAAAATTTGGCTAGATGCAGATCTGAAAATAATTTTGTTAGATCACCAAAATAACTATGTAGGACACTCGAACTAGTTGCTAGAGTGTCAAAATTTGTTTGCAGAATTGCTCGTCATGTTTGAAATTACGTAATTATTTTGATGGTTTAATAAAATTATTTTTAAATTTGTATCTAGCTAAATTTTTAGATACTTTGGTAAGATCGTTCCTTCCGTGTATAAAATTGTTTTCCCCCCTTTCCCTATATAAAACTATAATATTATTATATAATATTAATTATATATAATTATATAATTATAACAATATTACTATATAATATTATCTGTATCTATGATAAATCATCAGACTAATCAAATTTGACAGTTAATTATAATACTTAAAGATACTTTTTATTGAGAAGTTATTTTTATTGGGATTTTAACAGCTTAGATATATCTTATTAGACACATCTTATTTTGTATGAAGTAATTAAAAATATATTTCGTTCATATTAAAAATATCTTAAATTCGTTTCTGATTGCTGCTAGTTTTAATTTCTTCATTAGCGAAGAATAGTTTTGTTAAAGTATTTAAAAGTTTAGCTAGATACAGATCTGAAAATAATTTTGTTGTACCATCAAAATAATTAAAATACGCTGAAAAATATATACTGAATTTAAAAAAATCATTTGTTTGAATAATGCTAACTAAATATACTTACTAAATATAAAGATATATTTATTCGTTACAACGACCGTTAATTTCATTTAACTATTATCATTTCTTTTTATTGAATAAATATTTATTTATTGTAAGTAATAAAGTAAATATTTAGTTAGCACTATTTATTAAAATTTAGAATTTTTCTCAGTGTAGAATGCGTAAACTGATTGTAAGAACATTAAAACAGCATCATTCATCATGTTTGAGATTCATACATAATTATTTTGATGATTCAACAAAATTGTTTTTAGGGATCTGTATCTATAGTTGAATTTTTAGATACTTTAACATAATCATTTTCTCCGTCTTCGTTTATATATTAAATGCGATTAAAACCAATGCGAAATAGTCTACATTCCTACAAAGTGGTAAAATTTATTAGATAGATTAATGTTTTGGTAGATTAACCAAACATATTCCAAACGGAAGTCAGATATGATGATACTGTTGCGTTACTCGAGAGGCAGTATATGCGAGGTATTCCCCACGAAAATCATAACAGCGAATCGTGGTAATTACTTTACGTCGTCGGTAACCACGGGGCTGTTACGTTTCCGTAAACTACAATTACTGCTAACTCAACAATGGATACAGCAAGATTTAGCCGAACCGCTGTTTTTGTTGCGCAGCGGACCGTCAACTCAGCAATTACTACGCACTTGGGTATACTTTTTGAAAACAACCATCTGCTTAGTGAAAGTAGATGTGCAATCCTACCAATTTCTTCATGTCACTTTTGCATCGCGAACGTCCGGCAGGCCATAATTTGTGCAACATGTATCTATATATGTGACAAGAAACATGAAGATAAGATGTCCAAACGGACAATAGTCGACATAGTCGCCATTTAAATATTGCAGGGTATAGTTTATTGGGCTACTCATTATTATTGGTAACAACTCGTTGTTAACGTCTCGCCGTGCGTAACCGACGCAGCCGTGAGTTATAGAAAACGAGGCGTAGAGTTTCAATATTTGCGTAAGTATATTTTACAATATACATATACACGGGGACCGCCTCACGCGGCGCGTTTACTCGAACGTAACTCGAAGGCGCGTACCTTTTTCTCGCCCTGTTATGCGCCGCACGCTCGAAATCACTTCGCATCTTTTAACGTACCGCAAGCGAATTTATGCGCGCATCCACTTTGGCGCCTACGTGCATACTGCAGACGAGTACACGGCGGACAGAAATACGAATATGTATTCAAGAAATCTCAGGTAGTTTCCGCTGCAACCGCTGCAACCCGCGCGGGCGGGTATTACTTTGTTGTAAAATTTAAACGATACTTGAATAATATGGATAAAGTCTGTAGGGCATTAATAATTCGTGAATGATAAACATGAAGATATACGTGAATGATACCTGAATGAACGTGAGACTTCCATATAAATACTAATTAACAATGAAGTTATAATTTTTACAAAATTTAGATATGATGATATATTTGAATCAATAAAACTCTAGTAAAATGTTCCTGTCTTAATTACGTTTTCAATATTGTTTTATATTATTTATTATAATTTTATGGTCTAACTTAAAAAAAATAAAGATATATTGTAATATTTTGAAATTGTTGTATATTTTGTTTGTTTTTATTTTAAAGAATAGAATGGATATTTAATAATTAATTTTATATTGATGAAATAAAGCCAATCGTACATCACCTAACATTTTGAAATTATCTGTATGTTACTCTTCAATTGTCGATAAAATGAAATTGTTATATATTTCCACGTGTCAAACTTCGAAAATGAACACGATAACGCGCAACTTCAATAAACATTGCCATATTTTCCACTGAAACACGTTTTAAGACAAGATAAACCTTGTTATAAGGTGAATAATACTCAGAATAAAATGAGCATGAAGACAATTTTCGACGAAAGCCTAAGAATCCACTGTCCACAGATCCACGGATATAATCTTTTTAACACCTATCGGCGAAGTTTCTTCTCGAATCGACGGTCTTACCACGAGAAGAGAAACGTAAAGTATACGGTTTACCGAGTGATATCACGAAACCTGCGTAAGGCAGCTTTTACAGCCGTGATACAAGTAGTAAGGATTAAAGCTGCAGTCCGACTCACGCGTTAATATCGTTCATTAAAAAATTCTTGAATAATCATGTAATTTTTAGCCTTACAAACTAGAATACCACCTTAATACTAGCTATTGTTACCGTAGCTAATTGCAACACACCTTTTGGAACAAGCAATTTCTTTTGAAAGACAATCATAAATGCGATACATCTCTTTTATCGAGCTGTATATTATTATTAGAGAATAAATATCATGTGCGATTGCGAATTTAACATGCCCCGCGTTTGAATTAAAGGAAAACAAACTAAGGCTGGAGATCGTAACGATCGGTAAATCTCAAAATTAAGTATCGGCATTAATTGCGTCCAATGTTAGCTACCTGCGGTATCTGATATCATAAATACTATCTGATACATAAGTACTATCTGATATCATAAATCGGCCCGATATAAAATTATTTTTATACATACGAAGTAGAGATTAAGTTAATCGTTTATTGCGAGATCAGGATGTGCTCACTTAGATATTTTTTTTATTAAGCTGTGTATATAAATCGGAAGTATCTTCACACAAAATTAATTACAATCTATAATAATTACTTAAGTCTTACTTAAATCTTACTTCTCATATTTTAATTGTTGCAATCCATAAAATTATAGATTTACAATTTTTTCCTTGTTGAATTAAATTATTCTTCTCTTATATATGTATATATACAGTGAGAGCAAAAAGTATTCGTGCAAAGAATTTTTTTATAAAAAGAGTTTTATTTGTAAAAAATAAACATTAATTAGCAATTTTATACAATGAATATATTCTGTTCTAACATAAGCAGACGAGCTTTGCATGTATTCCTGATTTTAGAAGCTAAATTTTTCGACTGTACGAATACTTTTTGAGGATCCAAACAATAGAATTTTTTATTTTCGCTTATTTTTCAGATGATATATTTTCTATAATTAATATACATCTTTTTGGTGTATATAATTTTAAGAAACATACAGTCTATTGTATTTTTTATGAATAAATTATTAATTACCTAGCAAGAGAAATGATCGCCAATTAAACATCAAATCGACGTCAAATTGATATTGAAATCATCGTATTTATATCAATTCGACATCAATTCGATGACTCATTTCTCGCTGGATAATATTTACTTTTTATAAGAATAAAGTTCTTTTTAAAAATATTTTCTTTGTACGAATACTTTTTGCACTTACTGTATATATACTATACATAGAAACACAAATGTAAAAGAAGTCTTTTAAATAATCGTAAAACTTGCTCTATGAATATCCTTTGAAATTATTTATTATCGTTAATTATGTATAAGCATTATATATATATATATATATATATATATATATACTCTATTATTATTAGTATTATATTCAATCCATTAAGTCATTTTTTATTATCTGCCTCACATCAAACATGTTACAAATTATGTCAAAGCCTTTTTAATTTTTCTAGTGCAAGAAAAGAGGTATTTGAACTACATCGTCCATCACTTTTATCGGAATGTGGAATATTTTCCATAGAGGCCTGAGATGGGAAACCTGCCGTGCGCTTTTCTGTGCACGAAGATGAGAGTGGAGGGATCGTAAATCGCGATGGCTGCTTCTAGGTGAATGGGGTATATGACAGCATTGGTAGGAGAATGGCGCAAGGGAAAGTCATGACAGAAAACAATCTTGATGGCATAAGCCACTTGCCTTCAGTCTTCCGCTAGCCTAGGAACTTTGTTTATCAAATGAAATAATTTTCTTACAAAAGATTGCATCTACTTGAAAATATTAACAATTCATAGATTTACTAGTTTACTGAAGTGCAATATTAGCAATTACTCGAATCTTTTTATAACATTGTAACGCCATGTTACATGGATAGAAGAATACTCAATCTTATTATATACATACATACAATATACAGTACACATACATAGAGAGATATTACATATTTATAATATTATCTAATTAATCGCAACTCTGTAAGAACATGCATTGAGACTTACAATTCGTTAAAGATGCAATGGATGAAGTTCTCTTTAGTATCTGAAATCATAAGAGAATATAATTAATATTAACAATTAGTGACCTGTATCTAAATTACAATATAATATATATTGCTCATTTGCTATAACAATGACATAACTTAAAAATTATCATTTTTTTGGTTGTTTACAAAAAAGTAAAAATATAAAGAACAAGAGAAAAAAACACGTTTTAAATTAAAACAACATATTTTTATTTTTCAATAATTAAGTTGAATCAAAATTGCATTTTAAAATTAATATTGTATTATAAAATTTTAATGGTTCAAAGTATTCAACATTGAGAGAAAAATTTTTGATATTTGTAATTATAATTACATGTTACTATAATTGTGATTATAACTGTTATAATATTAGTAATAATGCTACATGTATAGATCTATCAACAAATATATACATAGTTAGCAATCGAAAATGACTATAATTATAGTTATTATTATCATAAAAATAATTGAAATTGCTATAATTTATAGTCTTTTTTGGGATAACTATTTTTATAGTAATAATAATTATAATTACAATAATTTTCGGTTGCCAACCATATATATTTGTTGATAAAACTACACAATAGTTATTATTACTGACATTATAGTAGCAATATATATAATATATGGTATATAATTATAATTATATGTAGTAACACATATATAATCATATGTAGTTACAAATATCAAAAATTTTTTAGTGAAACACTTGTTTTCTTGAAAATTTTGTATTTTAAGTTATATCATTGTTTGTAGCAAATACACTGAGAGAAAAATGTTTGGTATTTGTAACTATAATTACATATCACTATAATTATGATTATTACTGCTATAATAATAATAACAGTAACTATGTATATAGTTCTAGCAACAAATGTATATAGTTGGCAACCTAAAATGACTATAATTATAGTTGAAATTATCATAAAAATGATTAAAGTGATTATAATTTTATAGTTATATTTGGGATCAACCATATTTTTTATGATTGGTCCCAAATATAACTATAAAATTATAGTCACTTTAATCATTTTTATGGTAATTTCAACTATTTTATGGTTATAACAACTATAATTAAATATATATAGTCATTTTAGGTTGCCAACTATATACATTTGTTGCTAGAACTATATACATAGTTACTGTTATTATTATTATAGCAGTAATAATCATAATTATAGTGATATGTAATTATAGTTACAAATACCAAACATTTTTCTCTGAGTGTAAGCAATGTTTACAAAAAAGTTTACTCATTATAAATACGTAATGACCGAAGTAAACGAATGATTCCCTTGTACAGAAATTCTCATGTCGATACTCCCAATGAGTCTTACAAATATGGTAATCGGTCAGATCGAGACCGATAAATCAGCTCGCGACAAATAGGAACATTCTTATGGCGACACTTTCTTTATGTTAATTCTCCAAGTAATTCGCCGTGATCTGCCGTTCTTTACTGACAGAAAGTGGTCGTAGACAAAACTCACTATGGGGCAATATTGAGACAAGACGATAGGAGGTGACGTGGGAGAACGGGTATAGAAGAATGCGTAATTGTTTTGAAAGAGACCGAGCTTCGCCGCCGCCGCCGCCGCCACTGCTGACATCGTCGTCTTTCGTGTGGGATGTGTGAAAGGCGGCCTAGCCTGCTGACGCCGAACACAAACGACGAGGACAGGTTTCGTTTCTTTCGCCGTCCACATATCCGCCATTCCGACCTCTCTTTTAACGCGATCCCGGCGCATGTACGAACGCAGAAATTGCCGGTCCATAATGGACGACTGAACGAGCAATATACATAATTTTCAATTTATCTCAAAGCTAAAACCAACGATGATTAATCAGTAAATATACCAGGGTTGTGCGCGTTATCTCAAAAAAGTAACGCGTTGCTGTTACCGTTACTTTTTGAAAAAATGACTCGTTACCAATTCTAAAAAGTAACGCGTTATCGTTACTGTTACTTGAAAAGTAACGATTCGTTACATTTCGTTACTTTTTTTTATAATGCTAAAGTAAGTTATTAGATTTCAAAATTACATTAGCTGATAATTGATTTAATATTAAATGTGTGAAGTCAATATTCAAACTTAAAATTCTCTACTAGGGAATTTATATATACAAGCTTTTCTCTATATTAAACTTACCTATAGTTTTACTAATTCTTTATTTTTTTAATATCATTATTTTAATCTACTCATTTTTATAAGAATTTAAATTAAACAGATAATAGATTAAGTATTGTTTTTGAACGTTAATATTCCCTGGTGAAAATAAATCGATGAAATCTTTATCAATAGACCCATTTCAATATAATTCATAACGAAATGAGTCAACTGATAGAAATTTCAGTGACTTTCAACACTTTTAGCGATTTATTTCCACCAGGATTAATATTACATCTATTTCAATATTTATTGCTTGTACCAAAAATTTACAGTATATATATGTAATGTGAATTATATATTTTCAACATTGGCAGTGCCTATTAGAACACTGCAGTATAAGATATTAAGTATAAAATATTTTTTAAGAAATTAAGAATAAATTATAAAATAAAAAATAATAGGGAACTAAAGTAACGATAAAAGTAACGGCTGAATTCATTACCGTTACTGTAAAAATGTAACGACATTACCATTACAGATAAAAAAAAGTAACGATCGCGCGCGCGCGCGTTACTAAAAAAGGTAACGAAAATGGTAATGGCGTTACTAGTAACTTCCCAACCTTGAAATATACGTATTGGAAAACAAAACAATAGGTACATCTAACAGAAAAACCTTGTTTAATACATAGAAAAACTGAAATTTTCTTTAAAACATACGAAAAGATAGATTTTCTCATTATAATTCTTTTACATTCTTCTTTTGAGATGCGAGAAAACTAAAAAATCTTTCGTCAAATTTGTTATAATATTCAAATTTGTTATAATGTTCAGTTTCACCGAAATCGCAGAGATATTCTAGAAGGAATTTTTTACGATGCAAACACATCCTTCGTCAGTGTATTCGCTACGTCGCGTCGCACCATTCGAAATTTTGAAACAAGATGTATCCATTTGTGAGAGGCAGTCGAGTGGAGGCATCAACAATAGGGATTATCAGCATTGGCTGAGTCGACTTCACGTTGATATTGGTCTCTCGAGCCCCGACATATTGTAATCACGCGGATATATTGTGCTCGTGCAATGCACGCTCGTCTCCCAGCATCTCTCTCCTCGTGCTACACTTTCCACCAACCCACTCGGGCATCCTCTTTCGGTCTCTTTCTTCGCGTTCGTCCATTTCCCCCGGCCTCTATCCTCGGTGCGATCAATGCTCTCCTATCCTACCGATAACTCGATAATATTACACGCGAAAACCGCTTCCGACGTGCTCGCCCAGTCAGCGAGCCACTTGTGCGAGCAAATAACCAGTTATCGGAAAACCGATTTTATTTTCGAGAAGGAGCGGTGGTCCTGATTTTTTTTTCTTCTCCGTGCTACTCGACCCTTCTCCTCGTTTCATCTCTCGCTCCTTCTTTCTCTATTTTTTCTTTTAGTTTTCCTGTACACGTACAGTGGAAGACAAAGATTAGCACGATTAAGGTTGAACAATGCAATTCTCTTTCTAAAAGCAAAATTGCACGATGTCTTTTTTGTCAATTCTCTCATTTTGTAGCCATTCCCGAATACAAAGAAATAAAAATTATTTGAATATTTTCTTAACCGTAATCAGTTGCGTGCAATATAGTTTACATCTTTTTAGTATTTCTGTAATAAAAATTTTTGTAGTAATTTCTATAAAAATTATTATGTATGTTTAAGATCATATACGTTAAAAAAAAAAGATGTAGCAACAGTTATTATTTTAATTGAAACTAATCACATTGATTTAACAGCAATATTAATAAGACAAATAAAATTGTATTAAAACAAGAGCATCTATTTTATTAATATAATGTTATTAAATTAACAAAATTATTTTCAATTAAAATAATGCTGTTGATATATAACATTATTTTTTTAAATATATATTTTAATATATTATAAATGTATATTAAATACATCGGATAAATTATTAGTAATATTTTTAATTTTTCTAGCGCAAGAAACAATGACATTAATTTATACCGTATCATCTAGCATTTATTGGAATGTGAAATATTTTCCATAAAAACGCATCGTATAAATAAATACAGAAAAATACAAGAAAACGTAATTTGAATAAATGTTTATATTGATCTAAAAATTAATGAGCATTATATTTATTATTTAGTAACTTTGTTTTCATAAACATATTGTATGTATTTTAGGTTCTGAAAGAATCGATGATAGAGAGGAACGAACAGCTTTCCGAATTGAAGAATCTTTTCAGCTATTTAGAAGAACATCGTTCTTTAAAAGGTTACGACGCTTTGAAGACATCACGGTGAGTGTGCATGAAATTTTTTATAAAATATTAGGTGTTAAACTTAATTCCTGCCACTCGCTACTAAAGGATGCTGGCTCC
>NW_017298213.1:201708-201965 GCF_001594075.2 Trachymyrmex cornetzi | reverse complement strand
TGATGAAACTCCATCGGAAAGAACATGTAGAGTTTGGTTTGAACGCTTTCGAAACGGTAATTTTGATGTGAGAGATAAAGAACGTCCAGAACAGCCGAAAAAATTTGAAGATGTCGAGCTGCAAGAATTGCTTGATGAGAATCCAGTTCAAACGCTTTTAGAATTGTCGAAACAGTTAAATGTTACTCCAATGGCCGTCTCAAAACGCTTGCCATGGGAAAGATCCATAAGGAAGGGAGATGGCTACCACATGAGTT
>NW_017298213.1:189305-201697 GCF_001594075.2 Trachymyrmex cornetzi | reverse complement strand
CCATCCGCTTCAACGCCGAAGAGGAATATTCACGGGCAAGGCAAGACCTTGCTGTGCGTTTGGTGGGGCCAGGAAGGTGTGCTGTATTACGAACTTTTGGGTCCAAATGAAACCGTTACAGCTGATCGCTATAAATTATACAGATTGAGTGACGAATTGATGCAAAAAAGATCATCCGTAGCCAACAATCGACGCAAAGTCATTTTGTTGCATGATAACGCTCGAACGCATGTCGCGAAAAGCGTGAAGCAGGCACTTCTAGAGCTTGAATGGAGTTCTCCCGCGTACTCTCCAGACTTGGCACCGTCGGATTACCATCTCTTCCGATCGATGCAACACGCACTTACGGACACACACTTCTCTAATCACAACGAAGTCCAAAAATGGGTGGATGAATGGATCGCCTCGAAAGACACCGCGTTCTACCGGTGGAATTACCACCGGATGATGCTCTGAATCAGCTGATTTGAGTTCTGTTTTTTTGGTTAAGTTGCCACATCTATCATTAACATTTCCACCAAATTTTATCGCCATAGCTTGACATTTGTAAAAGTTACGCCGTTTTGAGTACATCTACTTCTGCACGTGTTTTCGATTTTTTACAGTTTTAAAAATGGAGTTGAATTTGCAACAACGAGTTTGTATTAAATTTTGCGTTAAAAATGGCATCCAACAGCCATCGAATTCACCCGATATGGCTCCCTGCGATTTTTTTCTGTTCGATCGAGTCAAAAAACCACGGGGAACGCGTTTTAACAGCCGAAAGGAGGTAATGGAAAAAACGAAGACGCAGCTCTGATGGCTATACCGACAATAGAGTTCCAGAAATGTTTCGAGAGCTGGATCAAGCGCTGGCATAAATGCGTTGGAGTCGATGGGGAGTACTTTGAAGGGGACAATATCACTTTTAATGAATAAACTTGTATTTTGAATTTTCTGAATGAATTCCGGGAACTTTTTGATCGAGGTGGTATGTCACATGAAATGTTGCAACAGTAATATTTCTGAAACTGTTCATATGAACATAATTTTACAAAACTTTCAGTTGAATTATCTCTATAACATTTCATATGAAATCGTTTTGCAAACCATTCAGTTAAGTTATTCCTGAAATCTTTCACATGCAACAAATTACACATCTCCACCGACAGAGGGCTTCGGCGAAGAGCATTTACTCGTAAATAAGAATCACCTGAGCGAAAATATAAGGAGCGCAGCATTTCGCCTGTAAAATGAATCCCAAATTTGGGCTCGAAGATGAAAGCATATGAAGTGTTTTTCAAAGTAAAATTTTATAATGCGTTTTTTTATAGCACTTGAATAATAGTACATTTAATACCAAAAAGAAGTAGCCCACTCATAGCACAGAAATATTTCAGAAAGATGTCAGAAATGTTACGAAATCTTCTGCAAGATTTTTGAAAGATCTCTGAAAGGTCAAAATGTCCGCGATTCTTCCACATGAAATCTTCCAGAAATATGTAAAGGGCCTTTCAGAAAGACTTAAGAAATACATTTGAAACCATTTCGCATATATTGCACAAAGGTTGCAGATATATTTCAGACCTTTCAGACATATTTCTGGAAGATTTCATGTGGAAGAATTGCGGACATTTTGACCTTTCAGAGATCTTTCAAAGATCTTGCAGAAATATTTCGCTACATTTTTTAAATGTTTCACTTTTTTAGTTGAAACATTTCTTAGATCTTTCTGAAATATTTCTGTGCTGTATGGGTAGATAAAACAATCAGTTTCTCTACATAAATAAAATTTAATTTTAGATCGGTATATGTACACAATTTATATATAATTTATTTTTTATTGTAAAAATTAATTTTTACAATCAAATTGATTTGTTTCAAATATTTGTTTTATATTTTAAAAAGTAAAGGTTATAACATTTTTTGTATTAATTTATACTGCATTTATATTTCTTATCGTAAAGATACACGTATATACGTGTGTACTTTGGAAAAATGAACGTAGTTATCCGGGATCAAGACATCAACGACACAGAAAGGAAAGAATCAATCGTACCAATTGAAAACTGATTACGTCGGTATATCGACGACCGAGATTTAACGCGGCAATGCAATTTCTTTGTCGTCCTTACTTTGTACTAGGACCTTTGCACCTCTCCATCTTCACAACGCATCCTGAATCAATCCTTTCTCTTTCAATACCAGATCTACTATGGTTTTCGCGACAAAACTACCCAAGCGTTTGAACAGTTTGCTGCAAGATTGCAAGATCTCAAACCTTTTTCACCGCATCAGTCTTTTTGATACGTTATTGCTTATTGCTTTCATAATCTTCAAATCTATGACGTAACTTAATGCTACATCTATTTGAATACCTTAGAATAAATAATATTAAAAATAAATAGTCTATAAAGACTGAAATTAAGAAGTAGAATGAATGATATTTTTAATTTTTAAATCGATTGACTATTTATAAACTTCATCATTCGAAAAATTATATTCTTCAACGACGATATTTAGAAACTTAATACAAGCAATAAAAATTCAGATGAAAATGCAAGATCCAACATCGCTGATGTTATTAATACTCTCTGTTCAATTAGTATCAATTAATTTCACTCATATCTGGCTCATATCTCGGATAAGATATTATGAACTTATTTCCGGCAACATTGTATAATACCAGATATTATGCGTGAAATGCAGTTGATTATCTGGGGATTGAAAATATATTTAAGCGTACCTGACATTTACATAAAATATAGAATATATAGATCATTGTGATAAATAAGTTATTAACGGTAAAACATTTCTAAAAGATTGCGATCTAAATCGTATGATTCTTATCATACTAATTATAATATATCGCTGTCTCATGTTTCTACATATAAACATGTAGAAATGTTTTAGATTGATTTCTATTTGTTAATTCTATTATTAGATTGAAATTCTGATGTGATATCGAGATCTAAATTATACAATATTGTAAAATAAGCATAATGCTTTGAAAGAAAAAAGATTTCCAAATGTATATTAGGACAACTGTCCTTGTAGTATATCTTTAAGTCAACTTACTCATTATTAAATTAGTTATTAAATATTGTAACTTCTCTCAATTTTGATTTTTAACTTTTTTTTCTTATATTTTAATCTAAAAAATGATAATATTTGACTATTTTAACATATAGTTACTAAAACAGATAATAGATATAAGCTAATTGTTTAAGTTAATATTGCATAAATTATTATTATACTTACAATTTCAATATACATTCATAACACAACGCTTTCAGCTTCAATACAAAGCACAATAGGAACAAACTTAAAACTTTGTGGTATTACTGGACTTACATAAATTCCTCACGTCTTTCGAAAAAATATTTACTATACTTTAATAGTTAAAAAATATAATATTATCTTTGGTATTGTGTACATTAATAATTTAACTTCTTCTTCTTTTGTTAGGCCTCTGGCCTGTGTTACACCTCTCTCATATGCTTGTGTTGCGCACGCTGATTATTCAATTGCCACGAGCATATGGGACCTACAATTTTAATGCCGGTTCCGAACGGCGGATTTTTCACTGGTCTATCATGCCAGAGGTCCCGGAGGATTCGATTCCAGTAGGAACCAAATTATTTACGCCAAAATATTTACGCTCATGTCTCCTCTCGGAAAAAAGCTGGCAACCTCCCGAGAGTATTCTTGCTTACAGAAACACCTCTCAAAAATAATTTAACTAAATAAAAAAAAACTTTTCTTATTTATTTTGCTAGTCTTCTTTATAACTTATTTAATGCTCCTAAATAGTTACCACAGCCATATTGAATCATGATGTCAGAAGCGAGAAATTTTTATTACGTGCCATTTGTGTATAAAGACATTAAATTTGGATAAAACGAAATGATGAGATTGCTTTAAAACAATTGTAAAAATGGATGAAAGTTATCCTTATCTCCGCTAAGAGTCAATAACAAATGATCGTAAAAAGTGATAAAAGGCATTTGAAGTGTTTTTATTTACCCCGGATCTACAATAGGTGTTTTAAGCCTTAAGTCATAAGAAATTGACCAATTACAGTCGAATTCCAGGAGAATAATCGATTATGATTCGTCCATTTCTTATGGGTTAAGACTTCAAACTCTATTGTATAAGATCCGGGGTAAATGCTCATGCGTAGCCCATTTTCACTTACACGTCTTTTTTATCACTTTTTATGATTATTTACTGACTGTCAGGGGGATAAGCACAGTTTTCGTTTATTTTTACAAATGTTTTAAAACGAACTTATCATTTTATTTTATCCAAATTGTTTATATTTAAAAATGGTACATAACAAAAAATTAACGTGTTCTCGCTTCTGATCGCGATTTAATGTGATGACTACTCAGGAGCCTTAAATATAAAGGCACACCAATAGGGACAGTTACTCTAATGAATTTAGTATACATTGAATTGAATATCATGATGGTGTAATATTTTTATATAACATTTTACAAGAAAACTACTTAAAATAATAAAATAATTGAAAAAATTGAAAAAAATTAAAAGAAAATTAATTGAAAAATTATAATTCGTAAAATCATGCTTTTGAAATTTAAAATAATTTAAATAATAGAAATAATAGTAAAAATATTAAACGTTGATTCGAACATTAAACGTTAATATAGTTTTTATAAATATGAAAAATTAAAACTATTTGAAATAAAATTTTTTTAGTTATCAGAATTTTGTCGCTTTAAATAAAATATTTTAAACTAGTATACACAATACTAATATACTTTAATTGTTGTATCTTTGCAATAATTTGCAGATATACGTATGTATCTGTTTAATCTAACTTGATTACATTTCTGTTATACAGAAAAGTTGCAACTATAAAATTGCAACTATAAATACATTTGCAATTATATATTATCTGGAATGTCTTAAGTTATGTAGCAGCGATCATGACCTACAAGATTTTACGATAAGAACAATAGAGTTGTAAAGCTGCCAAGCTGGAATTTACACTTTTGTAACATATAACGTAAATGCGATAAATGTATATAGGTAAAAGGTTTCAGAAATTATTATATCGTTTGCTTTACTATGTAAATTATTAAATATTAAAATTTAATATTAAAATTTCGTAATTTTTTTATTATTAGTAGAAGAATTTTGGGACATTAATATGCATATTTAATTTTCTTGTCTTCAGTATATTTATATATAAGAGAGTTTCAAAAATAAATCCATAAGGTCCTACATGTGCAAAATTTTGTAAAAAATTTGAATTAAACACTACAATGACTACGATTAAATATTTATTATACAAATATGCCATACAGTAATTTAGCTATTTATAAATGAAAATATCTTTAGCTGGTGATTTTAATTTAGGTTTTTGCGGTATAGATACGAAACAAAAATTATTTACAGGGTTAATTCAAACGCATACGTATGCCCTCACCGTCGATGACGTTTTCAACGTCAGCCACGTCAACACATTTCTCTCGAACGTGCACATAAATCCCTTTATGAGCGTTGTGTCACGAATTCACGGCTTGTCGCCGATTTTATTGCATGGCAGATTGCTCGACGTAGTCGCGGCTTTTACGCCGTTGGATAGAAGTATCGAAACTTCCGGCATTCCGTCTGACAATGCGCGGGAGAAAGGTACCGAGCGCAAGGTGCACACGCACGCCGCGCCGTGGCGTGTCGAACATACAGCGTGTGCGTCAGACGCATAGATGCGGTATAAATGCATATCTCCGTAATGTATGGACCGTCTCGAATTTAGCCTGTCGAAGTGCGTGACGATGTTCTTTTAACGGGTTGAGTGGCTATATGTTATAAAGTCGATATCGTACTGATAGGATGCTTACGCGCGCGACTTTTTTTTATGGATGCCTTGATCCTATTTATGTATAAACTTTCTTAAATGTCGTCCAAGATTTATCGGCAAATAACTAAAAGGAAATTTTTTTTTAATGTTCAAAGCAAATAAAGAAATATTTTTTGAAAAAAACATTGTACACGGAAAGAACGGTTTTGCTAAAGTACCTATTTAAAAATTTAGTTAGGTACATCTGAAAAGAAATTTGTTTAAATTATCAAAATAATTATGTAGAACGCTCAAACTATAAGTTGCAAAATTTTAAAATTTTGCAGCATTGTCATCAACATTTCAAACATTCTAATAATTTTGATAATCCAACAACAATTTGAACAACACGTTCTTTCCAACTAGGATCAACTAGAGTATCATTGACTCAAATTAGAAAAATAATAGATAGTTTATTATATACTCTCTACAAAACTTTTTGATTTCGTTCAAAAGGGAGCTAAAATAAATTTTTTTTTGTCTACATGGAGAAAATTTTATATTAAATTTTAATACAATTTTAAATTATACTTTACTATGTCTTGTATTTTTCATGGACCATCACAACATGATTCCGACATAACTTTTACTATGGTAATACTAATTTTTATCACATAAATAAAGTAATTTTTGTTAAAAGATAGTGCTTAAGCCATATTCTAACATGAAAACAGTTAATTTTTACTATAGTACACAAACAAAATTTGCTAGGTATATATTTTTTACTTATCTTTACAATACTAACTTTTATTCAATAAGTTCTGATTTTGTAATAAAAAATTTTTATTACGAAAAAGTGTAAAAATTACGTTGCATTATTGTTTTTTAAAAAATAGCTATAGCATTTAAACTTATAATTGTCTTGATAGTCCGCAGCGCGCTTCTACAACATTATAGTAATTTTAAATATAAAATTTTCTCCGTGTATAGAATGCAGAATCAGTTTTGTAATTATATATTGTAAAATTTAAAATCAGTAATTATTATTTATCTTTCGTGACGTTATACTATATATATAATGAGAAAAATTATTTATAATGAAAGAAATGGAACTTTTCTGTTTTATATGTGTATTTTGATATGGAGACGTGATGATGGATACAAGAACCCGCGTGACTTAAAGCTATAATTCAACACGGCGATAATTGTCGCGAATTAGTTCTCTAAATCAGTCGTATACGCCCTTACATTCTCTCAGTTTTCCCCGCTTGTACTTATCACCGATAAATGGCGGCTCTTTCCTTTCCCTTGATCGCGTGATCGTTTGGCGTAAATAACAATTAAATAAAACTCAGGGTACGAACTCGCCCTCATTTCCTGTATACTCTTTCTATTTTTAGCCACTATGAATTATACCATTGTCATCATAAATCTCACTTACCTGCGATACGCGTAATGACTGATAATGAGATGAATTATATCAGTTCGCGAGAATTTTGTCTCATCTCTCTCTCTTCTCTCTCTCTCTCTCTCTCTCTCTCTCTTCTCATTTTTCTGGTTTTTAATTTTTTCGGAACAATGCATTCATAGCACTTCTTTGTTATCATTTTTTAAAATTAAAATAAGAAATTTTGTATTATACATAATATAATAATGATTGAATTAATAATAAAGATTTATTATTGTTATTAGCAAATGATATAACGATAAGATGTAATGACATTACGCAAAGATCTAATTAAATAAATGATTAATCGTCCTAAGGTCCAATTATATTGATAATAAATCTTGCATCGTAATTCCAATAATATTGTTATTTACGCCTGTACCAATATAGATAAATTTCTGATAATCGGGGCGAAGCGATAAATTCTTCCAAATCGGACGATCGGATGCAGGTGTATTACAGGTGCAATACCTGTCGCCGTGTATGACCACGCACATGGGGCAGGTGATTGCCGACAGAATTATTCTTTTGTGATCTACAATTGATCTTAGTAAACTGACCTTGTAATACACAGGCGCTAAATTTTAATATTCCTATAATGTAACTAGATATCATAATCGCTATTATATGAAATTTATTCATAATATTGGCCTGACGCAACTTCCATGCGCGTTATACCGACATGTCTATCTAATTGCCAGCATCCATAAATGATGGTAAAAGAGTAGTAGAACTAATTGTTTTATCTGCGATGGAAAATGCTGATTTGAACACAAAATGCGATTACAGAGAAACTGTAATTAATGTATATCCATTGTGAAGAATATTCATATTAATACATTATTAGTTATTATGAGAATATCTGAATATGAAATATATGAGGAGACACGTAAGCGTATAATTTTGAATATCATCGAGCCTTGTAATCGAAATTATGCATACGCATGTTTTCTCGTTCCTTATTCGTTTTAACTCTCATTCATATTCTTTTTTCTCCCTTCCCCCCCCCCCCACACACACACACACCCTCATTCACTCACTCACTCAATTCTGGTAAAAAGTATGATAATCCCCTTCTTCTTTTTCAATAGAAATATCCAAGTATACAGGTGAAAGACGTGTACGTAACGGATTCCACCTGCAATACGACCAGGAGTTAACTCCTAATTAAGAGTAGGTATCGCTCTTAATCGTTGATCGGTCTGTAGCGATCACGTACTCCGCAGAATTTATTCACACTCGTCGACGCTCAGGTTTAGCATTAGATACGGCGTGATTGTAATAATAAACGAATTACCGCTGCGATAAGAATCAACTTTATTTTCCCGCGTCGAAGTCCTTTAAATGGAAACGATTTTCATCATACGGAGAAAATAAGTGTACGCTACAGTTCTTCATAGAAGATATTAATTTTAATGAACGCTACACGGGTAAACGCGTAGATGGGAATACTTTGTAAGACGGGACCGCGGTTTCTGACTCGATTGTACGTACAAATTCGTTGCCTGTGAAACAATCATTATTCCCGGCAGATCGTCTGCGTTATTGAGCAAGAACGGGACTTCCGTCGGGGAATCAGATACCACTGCTCGCATGTGCAACGCGGCCAGATGCGCACACCTAGGAATCCACCTATCCTCTTCGCGTACCTGCTTGCCTACCTGCGATTCCCCACGTGCATCTGTGTAGGAAGCTCTTGTGCACGGATTACAAAGTGGATATTGGCTGCACGAGCTGCATTCTCTATGATCTGTGCCATAGTGCAGATGGACCAGTTTAAAGGCATCTCCACAACGATCGCATAAGCAACGATTTTAAAATCAAACTTTTGCAAACACACCCTTAGGAAAAAATGTTTCAATATACTGATTAACTTATTCAGTAACTGCGATGATATTTTACCAATAACTGATAAAATATCATTAGTTACTGAATAGTTAATCAGTATATTGAAACACTTTTTCTTAAGGGCAGAAATACGCGAATATGTTAAAGCTTTACAAGTTAGTCTCTTAATTTTTTTTATAGATTCGGAAAATTCTCTTTTATGTCAATCAAATTGTATTTCTATTTTAACAAAATTAATCGTTTATATTTTACAGAAAATATATAAATAGAGCGTATTGTATGATGGGACAGTATTAAAAAAATATCTTTTAGAGATATATATTTGTGTATTTTGAATACTTTCATTGTGAACGCAGCCTGCAATTAGAATCGACCGACACATGTGAGCTCTATCAGAACGTAGAACAAGAACCTATGGAAATTGGCAATTATCGCAACCCATAACTAAAGGTCTTAGTTGTGCGTTCTATCGAGACATAAGGTCTGCACGCGGTGTCGAGGGTCGGAGTGCAGGGTCATTATGCAATAATTAGAAATTAAAAAGCTCCGCAGTGTCTGCGCTTCCCCCTCGCATTAGCTATCTCCACCTAATGCACCACCCTCCCGCGTTAGAAGTCTTCCTTCATCCTCCTGTTTAGTATATCCTGCATCACGGTTAGTTCGTTGCAGTTAAGCGTATCGTCAGCTGGCGAATTGCATTTCTGCAACGATGTCCGTACGACGGGTTAACGAACCTACCGCCTACTACGTTCCCTCCGTCCTACCTAATTTCTTTTACGATGCAGAACATCGAAGAGGAGAGGCAAGGACATCAAATTGCCGTCAGAACTACATGCAAGTAGTAGCGGCTGGTAAACATCGCTTGAGGAACTGACCTTCTCCTCTTCAAGTCTCATTATATCTCGGTTTATCTTCTCGTGGCGTAATGCGCGGCCGAATGAGAGATCGATGGCTTTTCAACGGCTTCCAATAAATCTGCGTTTTGTGTGCATTACTGTTCGTTGCTTACAAGCTTAACGTCACAAGTCATATTTGATCATGTAAACGAATTTCATTACGTTATTTTATTTGAAAATCAATGTATCACTGATTTATGTTAGCAATTCAATATCTTGGGCATTAAAATTTAACGTAATATAAAAAGCACAACTTTATGTTGTAATATTTTTTTATAAAATATTATTTATATTAATTAAAAGAAGAAATATTAAGCAGAAATTTAAGATTTTATAAATAATTTTACTGTTGTTTTATTTAATACTTTTTTTGGCCTTTATTACAAAAAAATAAAAACTTTGATAACCACCAGATCAATTGTATATCATTTTCTATAAATAGGCACAAAACTTAAATTGTACATTAAGTGATTTTACTTTTAAATAGTAAGTATTTTAGAATTGGAAAATTTGTTTGATACTTCCTAATCTATTGATTCATCGCTTATCAGACAGATACAAATGCGATTAGCATTTAATATGCTTTTGCCAAGACGAGACGTTAATCTCGACGTTAATCTGATCGAATAGCTCGCAGGTAGTAAACAACTCTATGATTTATTACAAAAATGTTCGCGAAATAGGAAACCGTGCACGTGCTGGCGCATTTTCATTTACACGAATGTACACGGTATGAAAGGCTCGCAAGTTGCAGGAATATCCATCTGTCCATGGCATGATTTTCATGTGGGAAAGAACTCTCCTCTTTGCTCAGAGCTAACGCCTAGGGAACTGGTTTCTACCTTCGCCTTCTCCTCGTTCCTAGATCCTCTACCTCGGACCTTTCTCCTTCCTCGCCATGAGAGAAACGTCTCCGCGGATCCTGGATTTTATGAGTTTTTAATGAGAAGGGATTGCATTAGCTAGCATGCAGTGCAACCGCGTGAACGATACGTTATATTCTCCTTGATGTACATGTACCAAGATGGGACCAAGCTATTGCTATCTCTTCGACAGGTGGAGAACGCGTTTACAGAATGTCTTTTAACTTTCCCAGAATTCCGTTAAAAGTATATATACTTTACGAGCCGAATAGTTTCAATGATTTATGATCAGCGGAACTGAATTTTTTTTCATCATGTTAACCTTATTGAAAGGAATTAGACGAACAAACTCCGCGAAATATTTAGAATGTTGTAGGAAAACTATTGCAAATTAATTGTCGATGTATATCTATTCTTATAAAAATATTTCTGTTGTATTAAAATACAATAGAAATTATTTTTAACAGCTTAAAAAAGATCCTGATATGATAGCAATTTTATAATGTTCTTCCAAAATATTCTAAATAACAACATACAATGGATTATATCTTTTAAACTTTTTCTGACACTTTTTAACAAGTTTATATTATATAAATACGCGATTTTAAAATAAGAACAGAATATCAAATTATGTCAGGAAATAAGAATTAAGCGTTAATAATTAATATATGTATTTTGAAAATTCTTTACAGTGAAATTTCACTTTAAAAACGGAAATTGAAATACTGAAAAAGAGTCGCTCAATTTTCAATCATTAAAAGAGAAATTTCACTCTTTAAAATGACAATTCACATTCTAAAAGTTTTAAAGAATATTATATTTATATATCTATATATGTATATATGTGTGTGTGTGTATATAAACAAATTATAAAAATTTTTATCAAAAAGTTTATAACATTGGTAATATTTATAATATTGTAATCTAAATAAATTTTAAATTAGAAATTAAAATTTTTATTATATTTACAATATGTTGTTGCTATTAATAAATATAGTCTATGTATTTAAAGTATATAATTGAATTTTTATTAATCATAATAAGAACACAAATGGTTCATATAATTAGTTTCACATTACATGATAATGAATAATTTAATAATACGTGCTCGAAACTTTTTTCCACATAGCTTTTAATGTAAACAATTAACTTTTTGTCGCTCGTAAATCATGTAAATTAGATGTATGCTCATGCACTTTGCAATAAAAAATCTTTTTGAAACACTCTTTTCGAAATGACCGAATTATCTGCTGTATAATTATTACGTCTGAAATGGACCGATTAGCAATTATTAATTATTATTACATTTTATGCTTTTTATTTAAACAGTAAATGGAAAAAATAATATAAAATTTAATAATTTTAAATACGATGATATTTAACTTCTGATTGAATAACTTCTTACAATTATTACATTAGATAACATGTATACAGGGTGATTTTTTTAACCTAAAACTTTCAAATATCTCGAAAAATAAGCACACTAAGAAAAAATGTTAAGAATCAATATTTCATCATTCCGAGGGTGACATACACTGACGTTAAAATCA
>NW_017298213.1:172325-188898 GCF_001594075.2 Trachymyrmex cornetzi | reverse complement strand
CGTTTTCATTGTTAATACTCGAAATTAGTCTTAAAACTTCTCATTATTTTTAATTACTCATTAATTACTTCTCAAGAAACTACTTTTAGCGTAACCCAGAAACTACTTTTAGCTACCCAAAGTTTGAATGACCAATTTTGTAATCATTTTTTCACAACAAAACCATATTTTTATAAAATCCTTTAAAATTAATGCATAGGTACTCCTAATAAAATGATATGATTTTGAATACCTACAAGATATTTTTAGTTCATTGATTAGGAGTGTTATTTAAATATGAAAGTTGTATTATATATATGTTACTTAATATAAGATTGTAGTTTAGAAACACAATTTATTATATGTATTTAAAGACAAAAATTTGCACTTGTACTTACATATTAAGAGAATACGTTTTGAATATATTAAACATATTGTACTATATATATTTCACTATCGATACTATATTTGTTCACTATTACCACCATCAAAATCGATTATCTTGCTTATTGTAGATCTATGTTTGATCTGGTACATTTATCCGAATTGGTATTTGAATAAATGAATACAATAAACGTAAGATTTGTGCGATAGCCATAAAATGCGAGGAATGTGCATACACACCCTCCATTTTGTATTTACGAGTCGCGAGTATCGCGGCATCTGCATCACATCACAAAATAACGATTCGATTACCACTAATATACGAAAATGGCGTAAGTACAGGCTGCACACTCGGAATCGAAACGTAGCTCAATTTCATTCGATTATAATCACCGGCCCTTTAGCCATCAGCCGCGCGTCCTGTACGATCATTCGATTAAAATTACATGAAAACATTACTCGGGCCGATCGGCAGATGTGCAGTAGGAACGAATGGATTTCAAATGTATGAGCGATTCAAGGCGTGTTTGTCTTCCCGTAGGATCATCCAGGCGCATATCATGTTACCATAATAATTGATCCACGATAAGATTAGTATCGATATCACGTACTTTAGATAACACCGTTCGTCGTTTTTAAACTTTTTTTTATGCATTTAAGCAATGAAAACTGATTTCGTTAATTTTTTCCCCGTAGAATCCGAATCTGAAGAGTAATAAATTGACACTAGTTTTTGAAAAAAAAAAAACGATTTCAAAATTACAAAAATTATTTTTTTTTTTACCGTATTCTTTACCATTTTTTAGCACGTGTAGAGAAATAACATGAACCAATAGAACCTCGTAAGTTGTATACTGAACCAAAACTGTACGTAAATACAATAAAATATTCATTGAATTAATGAAAATTGGTCCAATGAATTCTCATAATGATTTAGATTTTTTTTTTATAAAACTATTACTAGAATTTCCATTGTAAGAATACAAGAATGTGTAGTTATATTAATGAATCTAGTTACTGTATTACAATGATTTAACTGGACATTAAGTCGGACATTGATTAATGATCATTTATTGGAGCATAAACAACTGAAATTTTTTTCAGGGTATGAAATGGAAGCTTGGATCTTGTCATTTTAAGATAAAAATAAAAAAGTTCTGTGCCATGACCTTAGAGTACTTAGAAAAGCATGTGCTGGAATGTGCACCCTCGTATAAAAAAGCTGTTCCCGAGTACTCCAAGGTTATGACATCAAATTCTATGCTTTTTAACTTAAAAAGGTAAGGTCCAAACTTTTATTTTATCCCACTCAAAAACTTCTATTATCGTTATTTTTCTATTAAAAAATGATCAGAGATATGTTTTTAACACTCCTTTTTTTCCAAAAACTAGAGCCAATCCATTATTTTCATCTTCGTATTCGGATTCTATGGAAAAAAAACCTATCAAAATCAATTTTTATTGCTCAAATGTCAAAATCCGTGTCAGATAGTGTAATTGGCCGTGACCATGATATAACGGAAAATTTTGTTTTATCTTTTCGTATAAGAATACCGAACAGTGTCATTCAACATCTCATAACACGATAACATTCACGAATAACATGGAAATTGTTATAAATTAGTACAAATGCACGAGTGTCCTTACATTTACATTCCATAATAAAAGTTTATGCGATAATTTTTTAAGATACAGATTATATAGAAGAGCGATAATTGTATATTACTTAATTATATTTTATAACAATAACGGAATACGACATAATTTTGTATGTCATTTTTTATGTATCTTTTATCATATGACAATTTTTATGAAATTATTTATCCATTATTAAAGTAAATTATCTTAACTCTAGATTTTGTGTGTGTGTGCGCGCGCGTGCGCGTGTGTTAAATTAAAAACGTCGCTCACAGACCGCTATTAAAACATTACTTAATAACTTCATTTAATAACTCAATAATTTCCTAGACATTCACAAGAAGCACTCTAAAATCATAGTACTTTCGTATACTATCTGTATACTGCGGTGGTACTGTTGTCATTCACTGGGAATATCTGGGATACATACTGGAACTATACATAGATTTTTCATTGTAAGGAACGTATAAAAATTAAAATTAGCGAAAATGTAACAGTAGTCTGCCGGACGTTGCCATTGGTATGATTTTTTTTAACGTTACAGATTAACAGTGTTAAAATCAGCTTTTTACTTCATATTTTATTAACATTTTGTATTAATATATAACTTTGATAATTTAAGTTTAAAAAAAATGTTAGCAATTTAGATTTAAAAAAATTCTATCTTAATTTGGTTTATATAATAATTATGGTAGTGAATTCTACTAAAATTTATATATATATAAACAGGAAAGAAATAGGAAGAGATACATAAAATTCCATGTAATCTAATATGTAAAATACTTATAATTATAAATCTTGTTGATGTTTTTCAATCTCTCGATCGGCCTGTCTAATTATAAATCATCATTTTAATCCGATAAAATGCAGATAATCGTATTAATGCAGATATAAATCAAATATCATGTTTATGTTTCTGCTCCTCCCTCTTTTCCAGTAATCTGACTCATACATTTCATCTTCAATTAATTCTCCGAGTTAATTGAGTCCATTCCGTACATGGCATTCACCTCGTAAACACTTCCTGTTTATTCGGAGCCAGCTTAACAATCATAAAAGACTAAACGATGTTAATAAATACACAATCGCATACACAAAGCTAAACTGTAATAATTATTTACGGAAACACATTCCTTGATATTCATTTCAATTAAATGAACATCTTGTAGAATTCATGTTGTGAGAGCCGTCATCAACTTGTATAAATGTAATAACATTTTCTTAGACAAAAAGTAGGTAAACGAAATATGAATTCTCTTAAATTACATTTTATGTAAGATTCTGCATAATTAAGAAATATTACAATTTTATATATATATATATATATTAAATATTTTATTATATCTAGTATATAAAATTAGTTATTTAACAATTTTGTCTAATAAAATCATGATTATTTTCTAAGTTCTTCGTGTTTTAAATACAATTAAAATAAATATGCTTGGAGAATGTAATTTGATATATAATTTTATATTTAATATTTATAATATACAGCTTTTTATATATATACAGAGAAGAATAAGGAAATAGAGATTCTTTGTACGTTCTTATAATTTAGTTGCAAAATCTAGTCTGTGAAATTCCTAAAATCCTATATCTTCATATTGATAACTGCATCTATATTCTAAAAAATTTTCCACCGCTGAATTCTAAGTCTCGTAAAATTTTAACGATAATAAGCTTTCTATTAAAAACATATAAATTTTGTAATATAAAAATACAAATTACATGAGACATTATGGTTTAATGCTTTTACCGTGTGTTGCTTACGGTTTGCTCTAGCACACACCTTTCTCGAAAGAACGTTAAATGTGAACATTCTACGTCCAAATTAATCCATCTAAACGTCCCATGCACACATTATGTCCTTCGGGGCACAAAATGGAAGAGCTGATAAACACTATATTACATATTATCCATGCATTAAGGCCCCAAGCTGGTGGAGGTAATATTACGTCGTTCATAGCTAATATATACACCGAAGAAACGCAAAGACGTGAGGCAAGAGAGTTTAACGCCTTACTGCTTATTTCTGTCGTTCGGATCCCACGTTTTACGGAGCCTCATACTTCCATCAATTTTTTTCAATGCTTCTTACTGGTTGACACTGCCACTGTGCATATATAGCGTGACTACTAATAGCACGATGCCATAACATGTATTAATATATGCATCCCTGATCTGCAATTTGCATCTGTGCAAATGCAGAATGTATGAAGCTGGCTCCGATTAATCGGAAACCACTCGAAATCTTCTTGTAGAACGCAATCCGAGATTGTCCTTTCATTTCCGCGTATATTTCTCAACTGACTCAATTATGCATACATGTGCATCCTTTCTATACATATTTACATATCGTTCGACAAGATGCGTTTATTATACGATTGTAATAAGTGTTGATAGGTGTATAAAATACTTTAATTACTCGTAATTACGAGATTATTAAATACTACAAAATTTCTATAATTCTCATCGCACGTTGCACTTATTCTCTGTCCTCGTGCTTATCTTTCTTATATAAGTTTCTTTTTCTTTTTTGCTATAAGTATATATACATATGTACATTAATATAAATTTCTAATCATTGATTTTTATATATTTTTTCTCTAATAGTATTTAAAATTAAAATATATGTAATTACTGATGGTGTAAGATTCTTAATACATTATTTTGACAATAATAATTAATTAATTGAAAGCGTTAAATTTTATATAACGTGCTTTATGTTGTACAACAACGTTTGACATAACCAACTACTGTAGTTGTTAAAATTACTACTCGGCAAAAAGAGATAAATCCAATTTGTATGTCTTCAAAGTTATTATTTGTTATTTTCTATATATCTCCAACAGATTTTTCTTGCCGGCGTAATAAATATCACTTACAACGCGGAGAGAATATTAGGTAGGTCTCCAGACGTTCGCAGTTTCAAGTGCGCTTGAAAATAGAATGAAATTTAGTCCTAAGCCGATCATGATAAATTAAATCCATTCAAATAGCAGGAACGATCGCATTCTGGAGTGCTCGCTCGGGCGAAACGGAAGACTAATGTCACAAGAAACGCAATTTATTATATGATATGAAAAAATATGTGATTCTCGATATATTTTATATCGTTATGCACCATGCTTATAGCAAAGGAAACACTACATGAGTCTTATCTTAGCTCATGTATTAATATATAAATCTATACGACGCGATTACCGAAAAATTTAATAATTAGATACACGCGTTTAATAAATTACTTGAATAATATTACGAAGTTAATTTTGCATGATTCGATTGCAGATGAAACAGCAAAAATAAATTTAATTATAGGGTAGCGAATTCATAGGTACGGCAGCACAAAATCACCTTTTTTGTCACAAAAAATAAATAAATTACATAAAACTTTATTGTATTTAATGAACGCAACTAATCATATTCTGAGCAATCGCATTATTTATGCAATTCGTTATGATTTAATCTCTCATTTACAAAGTTCGTTTATACTTTTAAATGTCCTGGATAAATTATCCTAATCGTATTTGAGTTTTAATTAAAGCCGTGATAGAAGACATAGATTTAGACGACCTATAAATACGATACTAATGTCCTTCCTTTACGATTCGTCGATTCAAAAAAATCTCGAAAGAAGACCAAGTTCGCGAGATACATAGCTCGCTCGATGGCGCAGTTACAAGCCGATACAGTAGCTAGACGGCCATGAATTCCAATACAGACATCACAAGGATGGATCCTGCATTTACAACGACGATCTTTTACCCGTAGCCAGGGAAAAAGTCAGGAAAGCGCGACGGTGATAGGTTCGGCGCCTCCGGTTTGTCGCGAATCCCGCGGATATAACTTCCTATTACCGAGCGATGTGCGATGAGAAAAAGGGGGTGGTTGCGCGAAGGGTGGTTGGCGAGGTCGTTCGAGCAGAAAGGGTGTCTCTCATGTGCCAAAAGAGAGACGTGCATTAGGAGATTGTGTTCGACAGTTGTTTACGACTATCTCCTAACCACTGTCTTCTTCGTCTCGCCGCCCTTTGTGTCGCGAATATCCGACCGGTGTGTATCTACGTACGGAGATCTCGGGTGCTCTTTATCTGGCCTTCTCGGTTGCCTGCGAAACCACCCTGCCCGCACCCCGCACTCTTCGGCAAGCGCTGCATCTAGGAACGGCAAAGGCGCGTATTTATGTCGTTGCGCTCACATAACTCCGACAAACTGGCAAGCCTTTCTTCTTGTCTCTGTTTCTCCTCCTCCTCCTCCTCCTCCTCCTCTTCCCTCTTCACTTCTTCCGATTTCCCCAGGCCTTACTCTCCTCTACTTTTCTTGCAATCTCGGTGAAGTACTTCAAGGATCGTCTTCCAATCGTCCACCCCCTCATGCATCACGAATCTACGATTTCGGGGTGGGTACACGAGCAAGAACGTCTTATACTTGGCTGCGATTTCTTTATCCGCGACAGTGTCATGACTTAACTGCCGCGATATATCAATTGTCATTTAATATTGCTCATTTCGCTTGCTTAAAATTGATTGAATGTTTCTTTCGATATCATTTTTTCTTGTACAACATCAATTATTGTTTGTGCAGAAACACTGAGAAATATTTCTGATTGAAAATAAACGAACCAGAAGATTTTCATCATATCAATCAAAATTCTGGTTATCTCTCTCTCAATTAGAATTATATTAGATTGAACCAGAAAATTCTGATTTGTCCATTTTTTGAATCAGAATTCCAATTAATGTAATCGGATTCTTTTTTCAGTAAACCATCTTTACGATATGAATTTTTATATTTGTTGATATATTTGTTGATGATAGATATGTAATAGAAGTTCAATCAACGTGTGTACTTGACGAAAGCACTGTCATATAATGTGAATGTATTATATATATATATGTATATACAGGGTGTTAATTAAGTATGTTTCCAAGCTCAACAGAGCGATTCTTTGGTTTATTTTAAGTAAAAAAATCCATATAAACATGTGTCCTAAACGGCTTAGTTTCCGAAATAAAAAAATGTAAACGTGTAGTAATAATCTGTTTATTTGAAAGAAATACAACTTGAACTAGTCAAAAACTAGTCAAAAACAGAAAAACAAAAACAGGCTTCAGTTCTTCTGACGAAATAAAACAATTAGATGAATTGTTGAAAATGTCCACCTTGCGCCATAATACGTCCATCGAGCCTTCTTCTCAAAGATTGACGTACACGCTCAAAGATACCACGTGTGTTGCCTCGTATGAAGCAACTATTCGATTCCTCAAATCATTCTCATTCTCAATTGGAGTGGGCATATCTGCCATTTCAAAATTTGTAAACTTAGGCATGATGAAACCGATTTTGATGGATTGAAACAATTTGGCCCGAAAACGTATATACAAGCTAACTGACCCGCAGCAACATCAGGACTGAAGTCTATTTTTGATTTTGTGACTTTGACTTTGACTTTGTCACTTTGTTTACGGTTGTGCAAATAGTAACTCACATGAAAGGCATATTTATACAGGAAGATATCTCCAACGCAATTTATTGTTTCGTCAAACATTTGCGAACATTCACCTGTATTTCAGAAACTAAGTCGTTTAGGACACATGTTTATATGGACTTTTTTACTTCAAATAAACCAAAGAATCGCTGTGTTGAGTTGAGGGAACATACTTAACTAACACCCTGCATATATATATGTAATGAACAAAGATAATATCATAAGCAATAAATTTTGTTTTATATTAAACTTTATTAAATATTAAATTTTTTACTGAATGTATATTGCTATACATATTTATTACGAAAGGATATTACATACATATTTACACCAGAATTTAAATATTCCGTGTTTTATTTATTGATATTTTTAGCAATATTTATCGTCGTTCAATTAACTAACTATTACTAAGCATTTTTTACCACATAATTCTTGATTCTTATCTTCGGTGTAATCTCCGACAAATAATCGCACTTGAGCGAATGTCGATTCGAATTTTATCTAAAGCCACTAGTCACGACTGGTCTAATATCTCGCGCTTTATAATCGGACTTTCTATTGCGGTGGATGTATGCGTAGCGCGTCTATATCTTCCAAGTTGTTTAATCTGTAAAGTCGCAATCGTCATCAGTTTCTGCATATAGAACCCGTCTGCTTCCTAGAACCGGTGACCGGTCCAGAAAGTGTAGCCGCGCTCGATCCATTAATAACACGAGGGCCATCAAATGCATTCGCACTACACGGGAAAAGTATTTCGCGCGACGAGACCATTCTTAAATGCATGTTGAGTCGCCATGCGACATTCGCGATTGATGTGGTCGGCGCTGTTGTCGTTGTTTTGTTTACGATGCACGCAACGTGCGCGTTCTTCCTTCTATTTTTTATCGCCTGTCAATGCAATACGCGCGATAAATTGTACTATATCGCGACATGTTAAAAGCTATCTGCAGATGACTGTCACACTGATACATGTAATTAACTTCAATATGTAAAGTATTCCTAGTTAACTCGGTAAAAGCCGCGAATACATGTATAATGTGCGAGATGTTGTCAAATAGCGGAAGTTTTCTCGGTAAAACACGTTAATTGCTGTCTTTAGGTCTCTGACAATAATATGGTATATTTTATAAACTTTCTTAAATAATATGTAATTTTTTCGAATATATAACAACACTATAATGCTATCGTAAAAGTTATACTGAGAGAAAAATTGAAGAATTGTGAAGTAAATGTCAGTGTTGACGATATATACATTTCTGTGAAATGTATCTCATTAATTGTAAAAAATAAAATAGATGACTCATTTGCTAGAAATAAAATTTTATTTCGCCGTATTTAAGTAAATATTTATTCCACATACAGCAAAATAAATAAATTCCTCATAAATAAATGTTTAAGTATCTCTTTCTGAGTGTATATAAAAAAGTTTTACAAATTTCACATCATCGATGTACGTATAAAGAATTCATATATTCTTAGGTTCAAGAGTAACCGTCCCATTTTTATGGAATAAACGTTGCATATTTTTATCTCAACGTATCGTCGGTGTACACGCGCGCCATGCGTCAAACGAGCAAAAGAACGAAATATTTCGCGAAGCTTGCTAAAGTGCACAGACAGTTTTCTCTACGCGGAAAGAGAAGAGAGGAGGAGCCATCCAGTCGGATATCGACGAGGCAGATGAGCTACCAATAACTCAATGTGCGCTTATAAACTGATCAGACTTCCAACCATCCTCCTTTTTCCTCCTCCTCATCCTTCTCCTCCGGCATAGAGCCCCGGCAAGACCTTCGATTCGACCCGGTTCCAATAGCTTCGAGTTCGTCTTACGCCCTCCATGACGACGACGACGAAGACGACGAAGACGACGACGACGACGACGACGACGATGTATTACTCCGAGACTCCTTCGCCAGAGAGTGAAATGCAAGCGAATTTACCGCACGATTTAACAGCCCCTCCGACCTACCGAGTATTCATCTACCTTCTCTCGCGTAGCCTGCAGACAGGCGCGAGAAGGAGACGTGAATACAGAGAGAACTGAAATTCCTCGTAACTCGAGGCTAACCGAGTTTGTTGTGCGCGCTTCAGCCGTGTGTATGCAACAAACTGCAATTCAATCGGATTCGTCCAGATTCCGTTGTACCTGCTGTCCCCCGAGAACGGCTTGTGCCTGGGATTGTGCCTGATTTTTCTCGAGTTTTTCAATTTTCAGCGAGACCGCTCGCTCACACGGAGGACATCGAGCGGAACACGGCGTTGAAAACCTTTTCGCATGCACGAATAAGGCAATGCATGTGCTCGTGAGCGATATTATGGCTAAGTTCTCGTGCCTGGGTTTATTGAATCGCGGATTAAACGGACCGCACTCCTCTGCGAATATATGATACATGTAATAAATGTTGTTATTATTTATTATTATTTACAGATTTAAATAGATATTGTGACGATATATGTGATTTATACGCGATTTATCATAATACATTATTCAGTGAAAATACAATAAAGATGATGAGAGGTTTAAAGTATATCTACTATCCCAAGTCTCAAATTTAAAAATTCTGAAAATTTAATTGTACGTTGTAATTATAATTTTATTTGCTAGTGTATTAAATTTGCTATCTCGTGAATTGAGAACATGTTGATAAATAATTAAATAATTATTTTCTTCTCAAACAAATTAGGCGTACAAAACTAAGATTTTCCGTAGTGTTATCCGGACATGCGAGCTTATCTTTGAGCAAATATAGATAGAGCCTGTAACATGGTAATATCTCTGCAGCTTTGTAAGATGGCGGTATTCATTCAGGAGTAAAGAATCCCTATACACGAAGGTAGATCCAGTTGCATGCTTACGGGCGCACGAGTACCTACACCATCAGCAAGGGGAGACTATCGATCTCATCGAAACATGGTCGCATCGAATCTCGTTTACCGAGGGGTTCCACGAGGACTAGTAAAATCGAAGCAGTAAATTTAAGGATTTTACTTCACGAGGATAAATTTATTTCTTGCATTGGTTTCGCGATAAGAGAGGAAGTGAAACAGCAGGGAAATCAACAAGAGAAGTCATCGATCTACTCGCTAATCCAAAGTGTTATCGACTATAAATTATTTGATAAAGTTAATCTGTATAATAAGAAAGAATTCGTCATGCGAGTTTTGTTTTTTTTCAAATGGATATTATAATTTTTCTTTTTTATTATTCAGTGTTTCGTCTAGCTTATGTTACATAATTTCTGATCTATCTTGATATAACCTGTATACATTAGAAAGCATATCTAATCAGGTTTCACGGATATTTGATTTGCCTTCCATTTCGTAAAACATTGAGATTATTGCGTATTACTGCAATATTTCTCCGATTGTTCCAAAAATATAATCGAATTTATTTCAAAGATTTTATTCGAAATTATTTAACAATTATTTTATGCAAAATTCTTTAATATACACATATATTTATTACAACAAAATAATCCTTGTTATACTAAAAGCCGTTTTGTATAATTAAATATATGTGTGTATAAATATATTATTATTTTATTATGTTAGCTTTTTTTATTTATTTTATAAGGAACAAAAAATTATTATTTATTTTCCATTTGTTATATTTTATTACAAAAAACAGAAACAAGTCACCAAAAAAGTATATATTTTTACTATCTTTATCAAATTATATACATTCTTATAATTAGCTAAAATATTCTTTATGATACGTTTCATACTCACAGAAATACAATTATGCTGTCGTCTCTTTTTTCAGTGCAACAAAAAATCGTTTACAACTTTATTTCTACGAAAGATACAGAATGTAATCAACTGTTACTTTGCGAGTTTTATAAACCATTAAATGTGTTTATCTCGTCATAAATGCAATGTTTATTGCGTTGCCATAAACGTTAATTTGTCGAAATAAATTTCTTGCTTGTGTGTTTTTTTCATTCATGATCTTAAAGTACTTCCGGATAACGTATAATTTAACTCAAGATATTCTCAAGGTGTTATGCCATTATGTGACCATTGTATGACTTTTAAGGTCGTACAAGCAGATGTTTGTTTTCTATATGTAAACTTTTCGATGTATATGTATAACATAAAACGATTAAGAATATCAGTCTTATATCTATTGTTGGACGTCTACGTATACGTTCCATTGTACTCCAAATTTATGTCATCTGAAGAATACTGAGACATATATACGTAGGATTTCCATAATCAGTCAATAATCAGTTGTAATTCTAAATTTTTATCTGATTCGCGATTTATGTTTTATATCTTTATATTCATCATAATATTTACAAATCAACACATACACAAATAGTTATTATTATTCATTCCAATTATATAGACGAACACCATTGTACGTATAATGCTTTTAAACTGCCTGAAAGATTAGATACTTTTTCATTTTTGATAACGTAATTATTTTATTTTTTGCATATTACTTCAAAAGTACATTTATTTAATAACGAAGATATATGTGGGAAATTATATCGTTTAATTTTCTTTTTTTATTAGGCGCCACGTGGAAAATAATTAACGCACGACATTCCAAAATTCGAAACATGCCTTTCGATCTTTCTCACCTCGTTCGTTCAATCGATGTTTTTCAAGCACGCGATTCCCGATGGGGTCGTAATGCCAGAATGGAAGAGTTCAATTCCGTATGCAAATGTGTTCCTCTCTCACGACACCTCGCGCGCACCGGGAACCCCCGGCGTGGCTACCGACTTGGGAATTTGAAAAGCCACCACCTGAGAACGTGTCAATCGGTCGACATAATTCAATTTGAATAATGAGCGGAGGTCCCCTACGCAAATCGCGTCCATTATGGTGAGTCTAACGCGCGTAACGGTTTCACGCTTCTCGACGTTATTGTACGCAACGGTAAAAGATTTTGTCAAGATCGAACTTGTGCGAGAGATGCTAAGAATATTTGGAATTCTAATATATAAAATTAGTCGTAATGTGAAATTGTTAAAGAATTATTATTATTCTATAATTTTATTTAGAGATTTTTAATTAAATGGTCGAAATTATTCAAAGAAATAAGAACATCAAGATACGACCTATATTATTTGAAAATTTTAATGTTGATACATAAAAGCTAATTATTAAACAAAATTATAATTGATGCAATGCTGCCAAGTGCTAGATAAATTTCACACTCGGAATGCTGAATTTTAATATTTTATATTAGCTTTCTCATTAGCATGAAAACTAAATGGTATGGAAAATAAATTTATTATTTTTTGCGTTAATAAATTAAAGAAAAAAAGAATTACCTGCAAAGTTTATAAAAATTCTAGAAATCTACTGAGAATGATTAACAAAGTCATTATTCCATTATCAATACCACATCAAAGTGAGTGAACAAATATAAATTTTGAATAAAAACCTAAATAATATATGCATTTTTTCGCATTCCATTTTGTTTTATACACACGCATTCACATCTGTTTGCATAGGATGTTAATTTCTCAAATACTTTGCGTACCCATTCAGAATAAGCGAGATATGTCCACGTTTTCACGTTTGCGGCAAATGCAGTTTGCCGTTTTTCACGCATGAAGCGAATTTCCGACGAAGCGCCGGCAACTTTCCCGCCAAAACGCGAAGAATTCAACCCGCAGATTACGCATTCAATCATCGCCACGGCGAACCAGTGCCACGGCGATAGCATATGGTGCTGCACACCATCGAAATTTGCGAGCATTTTGCGAACACAAGCATGCGACGATAATTCCGCATGCGTACCCTCCAAGTTTCTGAAAGGAAAATACTTTCTCGCGTGCGGAGTACCGTGGCGACGCGTTCACAATTGCCTCTGATGAATGCCCGTATACATTTACATAGCAAATGTAGTATGCAATGGTCTCCGAAAGAAATTGGCTTACTTGAATAATACAGAATGTTTATTGTTTATTAGAAAAAAATATTATAATTAGCCGTTACATTTTATTATTAATATATTCTTATAGTTTTATTTTTAACAAATTTTTAATTAGATATTTTATTGTTGCGTGTTTATTAATCAATTTAGTGTTATCTTCCTATATTTTAACTTTTAAAATATTATCTTATAAAATCATCTACTTATTTCACTATTAAAGCATTATTATATATAGATAACATAGTTATATGTGTATATACATTTTATATTTTACGTCGGCAAATAATCACAAGTTTTAAAAATATTGTATATAAAAGTTTACAATGTCTCCGTTATAATATTTTATGAAAATATTCTTACTTAATAATAAATATAAAGGTAAAGACAAAATACAGATATATTTATTACATATTATATTATTTTTTTTTTTTTCATGGTTATAATTTTTTAATCACTTTTGTGTGTATGAGACATATGTATAAAAATCTTGTGATATGTATAAAAATCATATTACTTCTGGATATATCCTATAAATTTCTATAATATTCTTTTATAACATTTTAGATTAAATTTTTATAATTATATAAACATATGTACTTTATGTATGTTTCTTTCAACACGGTAGCTTTATTAAGTATCTCTCTCCTTCTGACCCGGTCCCTTTAAACTGTACAGGATGGCACAGTTTGAGCGCGACCTTGCTCTTGATAATAGTTTATGAAGCCGTACCGTTCTCTCTATGCAATACGACAGCCCGCAGTCTGTTCGAGAGAGAGAGAGAGAGAGAGAGAGAGAGAAGGAAAGAGAGGGAAGGGTGGGTTTATGTGTCCCGGAATTAATTAACCTCTACCACCCTTCCGAGTGCAGTCGCGCCACCCTCCAAGCGGCCCGCTCTGGAAGCAGCAAGCGTGCCAGCCATTTTGTCCTCGACTCTCGCTCTCGAAATTCCATTATCCACTTTCTCCGTCCCCGTCGACCATCCTACTTCACCCCACGTTGCTCTTTCTCCCTCTCTTTCTCTCGTTCTCGTCCTCTTCATCTTTATCGCCACCCCTTTAGTACTACCGTCACCCGCGCGGTTTCATCCAGCTCCTAGCTTAAACTGCCTCCTGCTTCCGGCCAGAATTTTCCCTTAATGGAAGTCCGTTAACATCGAGGTGCACGTGCGCCGCGAAAAGTACGACCACCTCTGCGGCGAATAGTTACGGTGATATCATTACCTTATCTGTCGTATAAAATGGCAACACTAAAATTTTGTCATACGAATTTCGCGAATATTCGATTTGGATTTTGTTTGTTAAATAGGTAATAGATGAATTAGCATATGTTCATATCATAGGTGAGCAATAAAAGTCCAAGAAAAATCTAGAAACCAAAAAAGTGAGTAAATTGAAATATTTGATGTTATCTAAAATGTTATTCTTTATGAAATGTCTAATATTGATTAGAATAATATTTTGAAATTTTTCTAATTTTAATAATATTTTGAGTACATTTTTTACAAGGTATACTTAATTATAATTTTGTATATTTATTTCAATAATTGTCATTTACATATATCTTTATAAAACATTATTACTGCTAAAATTATTAATTTTTTTCTGGGTTAAAATTTGGAATTTGGAAATTGTCTCTCGCGTGCTGTGAGAGTTTTAACAGCTATTTTTATTTTAATAAAAATTGCGCGTTTATTATTGTAAATTAAAGCCTTTTCCCGATTATAGTAACACTCTTTTCATACACTGAGAAAAAAAAGTTGTTAACTTGACTAAATGCATTTAGTTCGTAATGATTATTTAGTTCAAATATTTATATATTTAGATTATCAAAATCTTGTAATTTAAAACATGTTATTTGTTTGAATTAACAAATATTTAGTTAAATTAATAAATATTTGCTTGACAGTCCGTGACCGCTATATTTGGTTGAATCAACTAATATTTTTTTGAAACAGCAACTTTTTTTTCTCACTGTAGCAATACTTAAAAATTATAGTTATAAATTTTATTATTATCGCAGGATATTTAAATGATACTACATCAAAAGATGATAGGATAAATTCTTTTTTCCGAAACACGTATCTTATAGAGGAAAGAAGCGCGAAGGATGACACGAATTTAATAAGTAAATAAATGAAGGACGTCGCGCGTAAATCACAGGCACGAGAGTTATTCGGGGGTTAAACAATATTCTCCTTAAGGGAAGGAGTGACAGAGATAAAGAGGGAAAGTGGCGCGCGCGGTAAGCGTTTCTCACACGGCGGTCGAGAGGGCTCGCTCGAGGGATGATAAGATGCGATGCGAGTTTTTATTAATACTCTACCCCATCTGCTGGCTTCACCTCCCTTCTTGCTTGCCCTAAAGTCTTAAGAAGATTGCGGAACGAATGGCGCGAGACAGGACGAGAGGAGAAGCGCGTGCCTGTCGCTTTGGTAAAAGAGAGAAAACGTTTAAAGTACGAAAAGAGAAATGAAGGAACTTGGTTAAGCGAGGTGGCGGAAGAGGGGTAACAAACAACGACCTACCTTAACTTGATTCAACCTCTACTTAGTACCGAGCTGTTTTAAATGAGAACAAGAAAGACGTCTTATCTCTCATCCGCGTGAGATAAAAATAAAAAAGATAATAAAAGATGTTAACACAGCGAAATGCCCGAGTGAACTAATTCTAACTATTAAAACTATTCCAAATTGCATAAATATTTCAAATTACAAATAAGTGCTAGTAAAATAGATTAATGCCGTTTGTTTTTTTCAATCAGAAATAACACTCACATATCGAAAATTTATGAAATGGAAATATTAATAAAAATTATGTTACATTGGGGAAAAGAGTCACACCCACCCGATTCATAAAACTAATTCGCAAAACATATCACGACCAATTGCGAATATCGAAACTATAACAATCAATCGAGCGCAGTCCGAAACGGTCGTTTGGAAAAAATTGGATATGAAAAAAAAGAGAAAAACACATTCGCGGCAAACTGTGAAACATATTTATTCAGGGAGTTCACTATCCGGCACAACGCGTCGCAAGCTCCGCATGAGTAATCCACAAACTTTCCAGAGGAAAACTCGCGCTCGCAAGTACGTGTTGTACCAGATGCGGGCAGGGGGCATGATGTTATCGCGGTGGTTACTTTTGCAAACCGTAAGGGGTTGAAGTCTCTCTCTCTCTCTCTCTCTCTCTC